>NC_143561.1:69301875-69603750 GCF_054136105.1 Typopeltis vanoorti
TCTTGAACTAATTCAGATATAGAGTGGCGCAGTCTTTCAATATAAATTTTCTCTATATTTGAATTAGAAACCAACTAGCAACTTATTATTTTGTTTAAGAACATCATAGTGACTAACATGTCGGATCCTAAGTATAGATTGAGACGAAGTAGGATCCAACAACGTCTCGTCAATGGCATACGTATCTTTATGATTTTATGCATATTCTTAGGACGTACATATCCTTAAAATGTTAAGGAAATGTACATATCATTATGATGTTAAGGACATATACATATTATTATAGCGTCCATATCCTTAGGTTGTTAAGGATAAATACGTATTTTAAGGATGTACATGATTTTCAGCAAGCATCCCCAGAATGATAATAATATATACGGCATTCTTAACCAGTCAATTTCTGATTAATCTGAGGAAGAATATACACATCCTTAGCATCTAAACTTCTAAAGGATCCTTTTAAAGAGAATATCCTTAACATCTTGTCTCTTAGCGAAAAGTTGTTTAATTTCAATGTTAGTATGATTTTAACATAATATTCAGGAGCTACTAAACGAAAGTGATTTTTTTTTAATATTAGTAATTTTTAAAGGATGATCTATCTCAATAAGTTTGGTTCTTCTTTAGGACTCTCTGGTTTTATCAGTTAAAAACCCAGAATCATAAACAAAAATTCGGTGCTATAACTAACCACCTTACCGGAAATTAAAGATCAAATACACATCCTCAAAAGCTTCGTATCCATCATAAATTTCAATGTAAAATGAATGGTATTACAATTTTAATATGCACTTCGCATCCATGGTAGACTGGATAATGCCTTATCAAATGTGTTCGATGGCAGTGGCAACATTTAGGGACATTTATTTTTTTTTTCAATTTCTGTATAGCCAAAAATGAACTTCGCTTTTCTTTGATTAAACAATAGGCGATATATTCAAGAGAGCCTCGTAGCTCAGTCGGTTTCGATATCCCCTATAGGATGTAAAATAATGAGGACTTTTCAATTAAAAGTGGGTAATCATACATCTTATATGAAGTTGATGGCGTTTCCTCTTCCATGAAAATTCGTTTTTTCGTTCCTAAACCAGGCAAATCTTCCACATGGATATAAATACTTTATATACAATTATATTTACATATTAGATTAACTACCCTTTCCTATTATTTTGAATTGTGTAGCTGGAAGTATAACGTATTATTTTTATTTTATTACATTCAACATTCTCAATGCACTTAAATCATTCGCATACCTGAATCAATACATTGAAAGGCTGTGGTTATTATTTTATAATACATCTCAATACTGAGATGTATTGAATCAGCTACTTTATCTTTCATATCGAACACTCCACTCTGTCAGAACCCCCAAATTATTTCGTTGCGTTTTGAAAGGGGATAATTACAGAAATGGATGTTGCTGGAGTAAAATTAATATTGTCCAAATTACGTGAAATTAGCACATGACATACTGATAAAGTATCAAAGTTATTTGCTTTTTTGACAGCTGTTCACATATGTTAGTGGACGAGGAAGTTTGCTAACAGGAACTCTCATGATAATTATAAAGTTCCTCGTTTTGGTGAAGGAGACAGTAGCAACTGCTATGATATCTCATCTGCAGATAAAGAACATGGCCATTTAAAGCCCTCCCCCGTTTAAAATGAGCACCATTTTAACTAAAGTTTGTTGCTGGATATACGAACAATGTCACCTTAACTTCCTTATCGATTTCCTTGTATGATTTCTTTTTATGATTTCTGATTACGATTGTTTCCCAGCTGATTTCTTTTTATCAGCTATCATCGAATCTAACTTATAGAAATGCTGTAACTGGGAAGTACTGAATTACTTTAAAAACCATGCGAAATTTAAAATATTTTTTACGCTTTTTCGTATAAATTGAAAAGTATATTAAAAAAAAAAACATATGAAAAAGTGTGCAAAAATGCATCTTCTTAATTCAATGCGTCATTTTGGATAGCATACTAAGAAAGAAGAGTTTTTCTTACCTCTAAGCGAAACACCCAAATTCCTAACTGATTCTCTACTCAGCTGCAAACAACTAGAATTTAGCAAACATTAATCTTTGAACATCGAAAGAAATAATGATAGATCTTTGTTGGAACACAGGTGTATGCAAACTCCCTCCATACCTAGATAAAATCAGACAAAATAAATTTAAATATTTTCTCTTATTTGGACATTAGAAAACTCTAAAAAGGCCTATTTCAAGATCTTCAAGATGTTGACAGAAAGGTTAGAAAGATATATTCTAATTGTGCTGATCAATGCAACAAAATTTATTAATGTTTTCCATCTTACGCATGCGCATTCGTTTTGATGTCTCGGGTCATACTGGAAGCCATTTTGAATAGCTCGCTTTTTGAAGGGTTTTCCGTAAATCCACTATTATCTCCTTTCTAACAGCCTCGAGACATTGAATATCAATTAAATATTTTAGCGTATTCACTGTAAGTCAAACGAGAAGAATATAACAATAAATAAATAAATAATATTGAACAGTTGATGGTTTGTCCGAATATTCATTTTACCCAGCCATATGTTGGTTGATTTTTAAACTCAGAGGTTATTGTGATTGTTGTATGGTCCGCTTGTCTCATTGGCGTCAAGAAAACCTTAATATCCAGGATCATAAGCTGGTCCATCTTGAGCCCCTAACTAACTAACTTCCGTTGAGAGAGTCCAGATCATAGCCAATCAGAAGCTATTAGAAGGTATTTACAGGATTGTTTCCCGTTGATCGGTGAATGCTTGGAGTGGATTCAAACGCAGATCTCTTTCTCTCTGTCTCTCCAACGAATCCCACTGATATTCCAGCTGATTCAAATTTGGCCCACATTGTAAAAACCTCGATGTTTTGTGTTCGGCTAACCACTCTAGAAAGACGCCAGCAATATGGCACAACACCTTATCTACCTGACCAACTACAATGAATACGTGCTTTGTAGCAGTCATAGTACGATCTGTATTAGATCTGCAAGATATTAACAGGAAAGCCACCCTATACTATGCTATCGCTTATTGCCTGTTTCTACTGGACCATGACATCGGGGTAATTCCACTTCCCATATTTTGGCCTAATCATCCGAAAGAATAACTAGGTACGAAATCTCAGCTGTAAAGGGAATTTTTTCTGCCTGCAATGGTTTCGGTGGTACAGCGATGTTTTTCGTCTTTCTAATGCAAACTGTACACATAGTCATGATTAGGTTCATTAGTATCTTGAGTGGACGCTCACTTCGCAAGCTGATAGAGGAGAGAACACTTTGGACTGCGATTGCAGAAATACCATAATTCGTACTTTTAAATTTCATGGTCAGTTTGCATGGTTTCCCTTTATGGCTTGCAAAATAGTTCCCAAACTGCATTCTCCACGATAATCGATGAAGCATGGCGCCCATCACTGACTAAGCGACTGCTGTTCTCTCCAGGATCCATCTACTCTGGGAATGCCTTAATTACAGCTATGAGAACAGCTTGCAATACGTAAGTGCCTGTATACTGACAATCATGTCTTTTTTGAAGTCCGTAAGATCATGTCCCATTGTCAATGATTATCTAGAATCAAAGGAAAGGTAGGTCACACCTCCAGTGTCATGTATACTAGCTTTCACCGTATTTCGTGTGCCATAGTGGTAGTGCGGAACTGGCCAATTGTGAAATAATGGGATGACCATAATATTTTGACTGCACCATTTGTGTGTATGTGTGTGTGTGTGTAGTTTTTTTTTTTTTAATCGGTATGAACGTAGCATAGCGAATCACACGAATGAAGCCTTCCTTCATTCCTTCGTGTTTTACGCATAGACCCACACGATACCAGGCAGGCTTTCATAACCAGATTCAGTGGAATAGGGTTTGTCATCTTTATTTCCGCAATACTCTATTTCTGTATACGGTGTGTATTCTTCTAGCCGGTTTTCTTCTTTCACGGATGAAAACCCCTTCGTCCCCATATGATGAGACCTGATAACTCACCTTCAAATGAAAAGTCCTCATTGCGGTTATTTGCGTCTTAGACCAGATTAAACCCAGTCTTTCCATTCAACGGGCATCGTCCAAACTGATTGAACTACGAAGGAAACTGCATTGAAGTCTACTTATCATTTCAAAACGTTTTCCCAATACAATGAGAATTGCATTAAGTCAACTGAAGAATTTATTCCTTTAATCTGCTTTTACATAAAAGCAGATTAAAATTTTTAAGTAAAGAGTAAGTGTTTTCAATTTAATTTATTTTTATTTTTAGCGTAAGGATACCAAAACGGAGTAAACATTTGTCCTGCCAGACTCTAGAAATAATTTAGGTACAGGAAGAACCTGACTGGACTTATAGGATTATTTATTTTGCAAAGAACAAGTAAAAAGAGCACTGGTAGAACTAAAACGAATGAATAAATATATAAATAATATAATAAAAATTAACGGTTTCAATACATAGTGAAGATAAAGGGCATTTTTTAAATTTGAAGAAAACTTTTTAGTACCAAGAAGTGCTAAAAATTATTAAAAATAAAATGCCATAAAAGTGATAAATAACTGCCACGGAAATAATAAATCCAGTTTCAAAACGGGAAAGGCGTGGATCGCTTATTATTATTAACTTTCCACCAGTAAACTTAATTCCATCAAGTGTGATAACATCATGAACCTCGCGAATTATCCAAACATCCTGACCAGTAGATGTAAGAGCATTGCTCAGACCCTAAAGACAGTGCCCTTAAGTTGAACTTTACACTTCATTTAGCTTTGTATAATTTAAGATATTCTCTGTTTTTTTTTCATCCTGCAAAACAAAGAAACCAGCAAGAGAATACATACAACTGACAGTGAGACAAAAAAAAAGATAATCAATTTAGGTGTGTTTAACCAAATATTGAGTCCAATGACTTGGCGGTGACAAGCCACTTGGCTTATCATGCAAGGGAAACATCACACGAGAAAGCTGTAAACAATACTAAATATGTTCAAAGTCGATTTGATCTGTCCGATTCCGACTATCTCAATGTTGATAAACAGGAAGTTAAAATATGTACGAATTTGACCAAGCGTATACCCATAACATGAAATTCACAGCAGGGTTTTTCCCTCAGTTCATCTGGGTTTTTCATCCCACAAACACGGATACAATCAGGAATACTTAATTCCTCCAGCCATAGGTCTGAATTGTCAGCTATGCCGGTCCCGAGCTCGGATAAAAAAAAAGGGTGGGGGGGATTGAGGGGGTGCCGTACCTCCCGTAAAAGGGGCTCACGGTCGTTGAATCAGCATACGAAATGAATGAATGAATTTATCTAAATAAAAATAAATAATCCGTTGACGTCATTTTATTCCCCAAAAGAAGCAGGAGGAACTAACTGTTTATTTAAAATTTTCAATGATTATTATCATTAGTTTTACATGCAACACAAACACAATTATCTAAATTTATAACATCGTTAAATCAGATGATTGAAATATTTTTCAGACATAATAACCATTCAAGTTGTGTTCTTAAACTTACACAAATTGGCCGATCTGTAATCTTTGTTGGTAAAAGCCATCCAACATTTTTAAATCCCGAAAAGAAAAAAAATAAAGAACTTAACTTCCTGTATAAAATCCATACCAACACATTCTAAGATGGAAACTTTATTGTCCTACAACTCTATACTAGTTTCGTACACCATTTTGTACTTTTTCTTCGAAATTTATATTTATTCATATGAAATTTCCTCCCTTTTCTCCCCCTTCCCTATTGGGGCGAGTTGATCCCCCCTAATGGGGCGGTTAAGTATTTATGGCTGTAGATGCGTGTGTTCACGGCGCCGGTTTGCCTGCATGCGGGATGAAAAACCCCACATAAACTGGGGGAAAAAACCCTGCTGTCCACGCTCAAGACCGGCTAACTTGGCTATGGCTGAGGAAGATCCTTAAGCTCCTCACGCCGGCGACGGGAATCGAACCCAGAACACTCCTTCCCCAGTCATATGGTTGCGAAGCGCAAAGTCACTAGGCTAACCGCAAAAGAGTTTCTTAGATGGGATTTAAATGAAAACATACCTTGACTATATTCAAATTCAGAACGAAATTGAAGGTTGGAAAATGGAACAACGAATGCGTGATATTCTTGATGAATGATGACTAGACTAGATACAACATAGCATTTCTGGAGCTTCCTTGAAATTTCTGACAAATAATCTTTGCTTCAAGTACGGTATTTCTATTCAGAATCACCTTCGTTGGTTGTAGGTCTTTGGTGGTAGGTTAATCCAGATTTGTGTCATTCTGACAAATAAAATTTTTGATACATCTTAGAAGTAATCAGAGACAATGGATTAAGATCAGGTTTCTGTCATCCATTGTAATGATTCCGATATAGCCACAATATAACTATCAAAGTAATGAGGATTTATTCACTAAAGTTTCTATGCACTTTTGCGCACTTCACAACTAAATCTACTTTTCAAATTGAAAACATATAATAATAGCAGAATGATTTCTTCTACAAAAACTGACGCTAATAGAATCGTTGTTAATCGGGGTAGTGCTTATAGAGTGCCTTGTTTAGTGTGCTATGTAACATCTCTCGTAGCCTAGTTCGGTGAACTTTCGGTTTTTTATGAATGCCGTACCATATTTGGCTTAGGATAATAGGAAATAGGGACACAGGGCGCTATATGACTCATTATTTCTGGGCAGGATGATGGCAAGCACTTCTTCTTCTTCTTGGCTTTCCGTATTAAGCAATTGTTTGCCTGTATCGTTTTCAAGGGTTTAAAAAGTGTTCTGCCCATCTTCTCCTGGGTCTTCCTCTTGATCGGCGAGAAGAACAATGTAAAAATCTTAACGATTTTTTCTCCCACTTGCTAAAAAGCTAACCTATTGTGTTTGGTGATGGACAGAAGTCCATCCACGAAAGGAAATAATCAACTTTTTTCAATTAAAACAGGCTATTCAGGAAATTGATCAAACTATTGTTTCTTTGGACCCCAGCTAGATGAAAAAATAAAAGATCATCGATACAACATAGCTATATTTTTTGGTTTACTGTGATCATTTTCAATGGTCATCTTTCCATAGGATTCCATGCATATGTTAGCCATAAGAGTCGAAAGTGATGGGACCATAACTAGACATTCATTTGGTTCATAGTAAGTACGACCGAAATTAAAGAATGTGTTTGAGGACAGTGCATGAAAAGACGGAAAGTGTGTGGAGAGAATTGCTCATTATCATAGTAATATTTCTTCTTTGGCACGTTATTCAAAAGACTTGTGAAGAGTAAATTTGGATTTATATCTGTAAAATCCAAAATGGTTCCTTTATCATAAAATCTTTTTTGTGTTATTGATGTAGGAAGGCTTTTAACCAACACGAGGGGGGTGAGCATATATCTAAATATTTAGCAAGGGTACATGTTGGCGAATGTCACTCATCGACATTTGATGTTAATGGAAGTAGCGTTTATGGATTTAAGTTTTTCATGGATTTATGAGACAACCGAATCTTTCCATGTTATTGATATTTAACTTCTTTTTGACAGTTGCAAAACTATTGATCGAGTCGTTTGTTTTATTATAATTTTAATTAACATCTGTAGGTATTGTTATTGTTAGTAGGATTCCCAGTTTGTTTCTATAATCATAGAATCATGGTTGTCTTTCCTTTTCAGTTTTCAGAAAACTAAAATAACATAATTGTTATAAATGCCGTTCAGAGCTTCCACCTAAGATTTAGAGATATCTCTTTCTGGTAGTTTGGGATTCATTCAAAATCGCTACCGTTCATATGCGTATTATGTCAGCTGAGCTCTTGGCAATTTTTTTATATTTGCCATGATTGTCTACTTTGAATATGTCTTTTCTAGCTGTAGCAAAGTTGAATCCTTGAGATAAAATACTCCATTAAACTTGTAAATTTATAAGTGAAGATTTGTTTACAACGAATTTTTCAATGGGTAAACTTTCTTGGTGGTTTATTTTTGTTTTTCAATCATTAAATTTATACCTTTTTTTCTCAGTTGAATAGGATTTAATACGCAATTCCATATGTTTGATTATAATCAATCTATTTAATGATTCCAAAATACCATGAGAGCTTAGTACTAAATTAATAGTACTAAAATACTAAATAAAAATAATTTAATAATGCATACTTAAAGCTTTGTTGAATGCTGTGCTGTGTAATATCAGACATAACCGGTTCACTGTAATTTGGGTCTTTTATGTATGCTGACCACGGTTTAGAATAAGGTCTTGCATTGTATTTAGAGAAGAAACGAAGTTGCTACTAGAATAACAGGATGATTTGGATAGATTGGAGTTCTGGGCTAAGGAGAATGGATGTCAATTTAATGTGGCAAAGTGTAAGGTTATGCATTTTGGGGTGAAAATATTAACAGCAGTATACCACATTAGTGGAACTGTACTCCAGGAGATTGACGAGGCCAGGGATTTGGGTGTGTTGGTGGATAGTGAGTTGAAGTTTAGGGGACACATTGCAAAAGGGGCTAAATCAGCTCATCAAATCACTTGGTTACTGAAGAATACTTTGACAAGCAGAGACAAGCAGGTTATTGTTCCTCTGTACCGAGCCTTGATAAGACCTCATCTCGACTACTGTGCCTAGATCTGGTCACCTAGGTTTCTTCTCGATGGAGATGAGGTGGAGAGGATCCAGAGGCAAGTGACCAAGATGATAACAGGACTATGGAATGAACCTTATGAGAACAGGTTGAAGATTTGTGGATTGCAGAAATTGGTTGATAGGCGGAAAAGGGGTGATATGATTGAGACATTCAAATTACTGAAGGGTTTCTATAGGATTAATTCAGAAGATATTTTTGAGAATAGGATTGGTGGTGGGAAGACTAGGGGCCATGAATGGAAGCTGGGCAAGAGTGTGGTTAGCAGGGTGTTAGAACTAGGTTTTTACTTGGAGAGTGGTGAATGAGTGGAATGAGCTGCCAGAATCTGTAGTGGGTGCCATGACTGCGAATGAGTTCAAGGAGAAGTATGATAGATACTGTGAGAATGTCGAATAGTTTTGATGGACATGATGTTTAGGGCCTCCCTCGATGAGTCTAAGGACTCCTCGGAGCTGCCCATAATAATAATAATAATAATAATAATAATAATAATAATAATAATAATAATAATAATAATAATAATAATAATAATAATAATAATAATAATAATAAAACTATTGCTTCTGCGACTTCCATCTTTTGACACGCTCCCCCACCAAACACCTTCTTTCAGTTTGAAAGAAAGAAATCATTTGGAAATAAGGCGATTGAAAAATCCACACGAAGCTCGAGACATGGGTACGCTACCTTAATGATCTTTCTCATGTCTGACTAGGATCGAAGCAAACATTGCATAATTTCGACTTCTTGAAGAATTTAATGACTAATCTTTTGTTTACAAAAGGCACTGAATAAAATGAAATATATCATTTTCTGTATATATTGATTTAGAACCCTTTCCAACCAAAACATCATTGAAAAATTAGAATAATCAAACAGTATCTCTCCCAAAGTTTCCTTCGCCAGGATGAAAAAATCCTCACGATGTGTAGGTCACACCCAGACAACCGCATTCGCCTCAGTACAAGCAGCCAAGGGTTTGTGAAATATTCAGAGCACGTGTTACATTGGACAAACTGGACGTGCAGGTAAAATTGACATAAAAGAACATATGGAAGATTTTGTACAAAATACACAAGTTAGGCCTGATTCTACAAAGGAAAAACATCAAGAAGTAACATGGGAATGGGCCTATATAAAAGACCTAAAACTCAAGGGATTAGGTTCCGTCGAATGTTGCACAGCAGTGCATTTTTACATGCACTATATATACACAATGAGTGATGACTTTATTAGAAATATCTCCACATTTTTCTAATGGGAAGGTGTATTTTTTATTTATATTCGTATTATTATATTTATATACAGTATATTATATATTGGATAAACATGTTTTTCTCTTTAAGTTTAATATAACGGAATCATTAGCTAGTAGCGATCTAAAAGAGGAAGTTTAAACCTTTAGGTAAAGATACAGCGAACACCGATAAAGAGTTAAAATTAAAGGTTACTGATGTCACATTCAGCATTGACTCAGATAAAGATACACAATTACGGCACCGATAACACTGATGTTATCGGTCTGGGGATGTTACAAGGTTCATTTTGATAATCCTGTATTGTCTTTGTAATTTTTTTTTCAGCCAATCAGTTCAAACCTCTCGAGATAATACGCTATTATATATCGTGTGAGTACCTATTGGTTTTTACTCACATTTCTACCTCTTCCCTCGGTGATCACCATGTCCATTCGCAAATATTTCATCCTTCTTCTGTCCGCTATTCTGAGCCTAACAGGTGGATCATGCATCGATCTCAATTTCACTCACTTCGCCGAAGCCAACCTTTACCAAAATCTAATGGAGGAACAGGTGATGGACTTGTTATCGAAACCTCAAATTTTCGACAGGGAATGGATTCAATGGGGAACTTCAAAGGATATTAATGTAAGCTACGTACAATCTATTTTCTATTTTTTGAAAAAATATTTCTTCTGTAATTACTACTTTGGTATTTGGCGCTTCTCTCCCCCACCTCAATTGATTAAATTCTCAATTTATGTAATTGTTCATGTTTAGAATGAAAAGATCGTCTATTCATTCAGTAAACATAACTGTGGTTCATCCTCGGATCCTGTTCAGATTAACTCCCTGTCAATAAGCCCAGATCCAATTCCCATGCCTGGAAATATTAAACTTAGTTTTAACATTTCAACTTCTGTCAACATTACTTCAGACGTGCAGGTGAGTAGATGGTTCAAGTTATGAATTAAATAAAAATTAGATAATCATTGTTTTATAAAGTTTCTATCTTATTATTCGTATAATATCACCTAAAATTAGCTGAATATTAGCTGACGGTTTCAGTTCTAAAAGTATTCATTTTCTTTTTTATTTTGTTTTCAAGCTAAGTTTGAAAATGCAAAAGAAAGTGTGGTTCATCTGGATCAACATACCTTGTAGGAGTGGTGTGGGTTCGTGTAATTACAACAGCCTATGTTCTATGATACCATCGCCTTGTCCATCTGAAATCAGACAACAAGGACTCCCTTGTAATTGTCCGGTACCAAAGGTAAATAACTTAAGATTGATACCTAGACGTTGTTCTTTACAGAAAATATCCGGAAATTTAATAATTTAACAAAATAGAAGATTTAACACTTTTTAAAGTGTAGGTCTAATTTTAATTGCTTTTCGTTTGGGATCAAATCAATTTTTTCTTCAATAAAATCCAAGACATTCAAATTTGAAGCAAGCTGACTTTATAAAGTGGATAATAGTCAATTTTATAAACTGTGCGTCACACAGAAACATATCTATAAATTCATAAAAGTTGTAAAGATTATTGTTATTATTATTATTTGATCCCAGAATAATATTCAGGTGGTAAATAAAATCAGACTCCAATATCCAACACAATAAGAAAAAGTTGCAAATATTATAGGGGAATTTATATGTTTAGTTTAATGTTTTAGGTTAAATTTGTAATTTTTTTCGCTGTTTATAATTAGAATATCAAAAATGGCAATCATAATAATAAATTGTTGGTTACTTAACAAGTCAAGTAATTTGTTATTTTTCAAAGAAACGAAGTGAATTTCATACTTATTATGTGTGGCCTCGTGTATTTGTAAGATAGATGGCGACACACAAGAGTATTTTGTGCTGCCATCTATCCTGAAAATAATGAAACGACTATTGACAACAATAATTTATTCTTGTAAAATAACTTGAAAAGATGTTGTTCACGAGAATTTCCTGTAACAGTTGCAGGGCTTATGGAAAGAGCACAAACAGAGGCCCACATGCCATATGTTTAAATATTTAAAAGGTATAAATAAAGCTAACAAACATTAATGTAACAAACCATTAAATAAATAAAATATAATAAATTATCATTATCACAGAAAGTATTATAATATTTCAATTTCACAGTATATCGCTATAATTTATATCGCGTTTTTCACCTTTTCTTTTTCTATCCTTTTCTAGTAATATCTAGATCATAGGTTGGCAAACTTTTTCGGGCCACCGCCCACTTTGCAAGACATAAATTTTGTAACGCCCTCCCATTATAACAGTTTGAATAAAACCATATTTCAAATACTCAATACTGTACTGTCGACATTTCTTCTCAGACATAACGAAGTAATACAATTTGCAAAAATATTCACAAAATAAAAGATTTAATTTACACTTTGTATGACTCCCCACTTATCTATCACACTTTCGACTGATGATTGTTGGCAAAGCACACAAAAAATAATGAAACTTATTCCTAAACCACTGGTATTTATAGATTTGAAATCTAGCCCGAATCGACTTGCATGCCTTGACTTGTTTGCGATACCATCGTACTCGTGCTTTGAACAAGTCACTGCAAGCACCCACATTCCTGTCAAAACATGATGAATTGAGTGAATTACCTACGTAATAGTTGACCGACATACTACTAGTTAAGACTCGTCTGCTGCATGGATAGACTAAAGCCTGTATGGCACGATCAATTTTTACAATAGCAAAAAATGAATACATTTTTTAAGTATATAAAAAATAGAAGTTAAAATATCCTGTATGACACGTTCAATTTTCTCATTCACATAGAAAATTGACATCTATTTCTATCTGACATGGTAAATTTTCAAATGATTAAATGAATAATTGAAATGATTAAAGGAATAATTGAAATAGAAAATTGATTAAAAAAATGGATCGTGTAAGACGGGCATAAGATGAATTAAAATTCAATATTTAAATTTTAAATGATTATCTTTTTAAATATATATTATTAATTTCTTCTATAAAGAGCCACCGACCCCTAGACCGCCTGAACATTTCCAAATGCTTCTGATCCCACTATAGCCCCCCCGAAGGCTTTAGCGCCCGCTGGGGGGTGGTACCGCCCACTTTGGGAACCTATGATCTAGATCCATAAAGTATTTCTTAAGTTATTCTCCTTTCAAATTCTTCAATACTGGTTATTATAAAGCAAACCGATAACAACAGTATGTTGTTCAATTTCTTGAAGTTGAAGATGACTGCAAATCACATATTTGAGACGTGAAATTCATCTTTGCTTGGAACCTTCTTTGTCTTTTCTTCTTTTTTAAGCCATTTCTGTTGATATGAAATAGTCTTCTGAGTCTTGTTCAACTGTTTGTCAATGTCTTTTAAGCAACTCGTATTTCTATCATCTTCCTTTGGATTAGAAGCTTCTTCGAGTGCTTGATGGTTTCAATTGTGCTCCACTGGTCAACAATGTTTGGTATTTCCCGGCAGTATGTTGTGAATTACTTCTTTTGTTTCTAGGACCAAGGGCAAGAAATTTGGAAAAGCGTTTCCTCCGGAGTCTAAATGGTGTTAGACAAGAGTGTAATTATTTAAGTTTATGGGTCGCGCTAAGCGCCTTACTTTCAGGTGACAGAGACGACCATTGGCTCTTATAAGGCAGTGCAGAAACCAAAAGCCACTCGGCCTTCGCGAACCACGTGAACATTATTTTTGATTGATTCTAAATATTTTCTTTTAATATCTTATTTAGTAAATTTTATTTTTTGTGTATTTATGATATGCGGGTACTCTGAAGGTGGAAGTCAGGACAAGAGTTCCGTGCATCACCGTAACAGTATGATAGACCTGGGTCTAAGGGTGGTAATGCTAATCACACTTCATGAACTGTTTATATATATATATATATATATATATATATATATATATAATATTAATTGTTAATATCTAATTTATTCTTTTTTTAAAAAAAAATCCAGGGAAAGTATACTTTGCAAAATGCCAATATCGATATTCCAAGAATACAAGTTCCGCAATGGCTTGCACGTGGAGATTATTACGTCAAGGCTGTAGGTACCCAGCGTGGAAGTCGACTTTTCTGTCTAGAGGTATATGCATCAGTAAATCCTAGATAAATCCTTATTGTAAAGCATCCAGGGGGAAAAAGCAAACAAAAAAAAAACTGTTTCTGTAATTCTGAACATGTATGTTTCATTAAAGCAATAAATAAATATATATATAAATAAACTTTGTTTAAGATGTGTCAAAAATATCTTAGTGAAGGCATTTGGACACGTCTTCAAAAATAAAATAAAAACGCCAGTTCTTGATTCATGTAGAAGTTTCTTTAATAATAAACTAAGTAAAATTGGAATACAAATGAATTATTTATTCATTCATCTGCTAACTGTATGCATTTTCTTACTAAAGAGCACACAAAGTTTACACAAATAATATATTTGAAAACCCGAGCTTCCCAGAACAAACCCTGATTTTAAGCCTAATTCAGTGATATTCGTTACAGTTCTACAAGGCTATACAATTACACAGTGTTTGTGTAGCCCTGTGGAAATGAGCTTTTCACCAGTTATTGTAAAGAAACCCACAATGTTGTGAAAAATTGGATGCCACAGATTTCAATAACAAATGAAAACTTACTACACATACTGGCTGTTGAACTAGAAACCTTTTATGCAGATGTACATAAACATCTCTTACGCAGCGTATATACAAAATAATGGGTCCAGTTCATCACCGTGATTTCTAGACCACTCTTTAAGAATGCTGCTCAGTAATTGTCAATAGTGTGAAGCCACGATTTTAAAATAGCAAAACTGACGAATTTCTCAAAAGGCGATATATTTCGGGTGTTTAACCAGTGGGAAAATAACCCACTTTGTTTGTCTAAGAGGAGTAGCTGTGGACCCTCGACAATCTGTCGGGAACGAGATCACAGTGGTCGGAGCAGACTTGTACGAGTAAACAGAACTTCTTTTGTACAGTTGAAGCCTGTTCCGCACCCACATCTCATCAAACCACGCCCAGGAAAATGAAGAATATTAGCAGTAGCATGCCTATACGGAAACCACTGATTTCGGCGAATAACCGGAAAGTTCGTCTATAGTGGTGTCAGGAATACCGTGACTGGACACTGGAGGATGGAAAAGGTCATGTGGTCCGACGAGTCACGGTACACCTTGTTCTGTACCGACGGTAGGGTGAGAGTTTGGCAGGAGCCCCATGAAGCAATGAACCCAGCTTGCCTTGTATACACCACCACAACTCAAGATTCTGGAGGTGGTGTCATCGTGTGGAGCATGTTCGGTTGGTACTGAAGGGAGGTCCCCTGATATAGCTGTAAGGTCTGGTGTCCTCAAAGAAATATCTGAACATTGTTGTCGATCAAGTCCATCCTGCAATGCTGGCTTCTTATCCAGCAGGTGACGATTGATTCGTAGACGACAAATGCTACTATCGGTTGAGCAAGAATTGTTCAGCAGTGGTTCAGCGAGCATAGCAACGACTATCCACCATTTATCCCTAGCTACCACAAAGACCGAATCTGAACCCCATTGAGAATGTATGGCGCATGTTAGTAAAACAGATCAGGGAACAATCGTCCCTTATACGTGCTTGATTGAGAGCCTGGTATGTTGTAGATGAAATCCAACACCTTGCGGAATGCGTGTCAAACCGCATATATGCTATAATTCGGGTTAAAGAAGATCCAACACGGTACGAAATAAAAGTTTCTGATTCAGTGACCGGCATGCGTATTTAGACTAAACGAAAAGTAGCTAAATTAGTGTACAAACAAGCATAATTATTATAACTAGGTACAACGTTTAGACAAACAGTCATAAAAGAACACAAAGTTCGTTTATACACATGGTCATAAATAAACGAAGTGAGGAATTCTATCATTTTGAAAAAGTTTGAAAGCAGAGAAAAGGAAATCCTTAGGAATTCACTTCGAAGTTCCATCAGAATTCCTAAGGACTCCACACACACGCACAAAGATATAAATATAGAAAGGGGGAGAGAGAGAGAGAGAGAGAGAGAGAGAGAGAATGCATTTCAAGAATAATTAAAATCAACTAATAATAGAATTCTTTTTGGAATTCTAAGTGAACTTTGTGTAATCAAACAACGATTAACAATTTATATCATTAATAGTAGTGGAACGAATAAGTATACAAAATATGAATGTAACCTAATAAAGTATTTATTATTACGTAACTATTCCTATATAATTAGAAAATGCATGACGCAAAAACCAAAAGGTATCGCAACAGTGTCAAAGAGAAATGAATCACGAATGAACTCACATCTAAACAAAAAGGGTTCGTAGGACTAAAGAAGTACGTATGATGCAGGGAACACTTCATATTCCACAGTTAATGACCATCGGAAGTAATTACACAAAATGAAATAGTTGTATCAAATAATGACACTCCTCCAATCAAAACATCTCTATATGTTGTTGTGCATCTTATTTACTGGGACATATATATTTATTGTTTGTTTAATAAAATAGTCGTTGGGAAAATGATGTTTGTTTGCATATTGTGGGAGACAGAAGAAAGATTGCTATACGCTGTTTGGGAAGAAGTCAACGGCCACTATAATGGCGCCCACCTTCATAAGGGTCTTACATGTTATGAGCATTGCGCTGTCCAGAATGCTCAGATACCTATCGGAATTCAATGTTCGGGACGTCACGAACAGAGACCAAAAAGCAGGAAAAACAGGACCATACCATCAACACCGCCATCTCCGAAATTCATAGTAGGGATTACACAATCCAGTAAGAGACGTTCACCGGGCATCCGCCACACCCACACCCTGTCGTATGCTCGGTAGAGGGGTTGTGAAGGGCTGGTTGTGATTCGTCACGCCATAAAACTGCTTTTCAAGCTTACACGTCCCCCTGTACATGCTCTTTGCACCGCTGAAGGCGATGTCGCATGTTGCTTCGGATAACGTGGGACTTGCGTATTTGAATCCTACCGTAGAAATTCATGTTGAGCCTCGGTTCTGAATATTTTTGTGCGCGTTCGTGTTCAAGTCGATGCCGAAGCGGTAGGCCTGCAACATAGCATCCAATTACAACACCTTTTTCAAACTCCCTCAGTTCCTTTCTCGCAGCTATTCTACCCGCACCTTTGAACTGACTTGAAAGTAGCACATTTCTCCAATTTATATCGGTTACGTGGCACAATGCATCCTGCCCATGGAGGTATCTGTTAACATTTTTTTTCAAGCAGTTAAGGTCCACTCCAGTTGTCGAATACAATAACTTTTTTCAGTCGTTTCTCGAGTTAATCGACCTGCACCACAGTCAAGTTCCGCTTCCAGAAACTCGGAGTTTTAACCCTACAACTCAAGAAAATCGAATGCGAAACTCATGATATTTCAAACAGTAATGTAGAATGGTAAAGTTACAGAACACGAGATGGCAGCCATTGTATGCCATACCCTCTTCCCCGGATGCCAATTAAAATGGCTGATAATCTTGGGCCAGCTATCTGTCATTGGCTAATAGTGGATATTGACTACCCATCCAGCTTCAAAAGTGACTTATGGCTAAAGCGCTTAAAAGCCTCGGGAAACACATTTATTTTGGTTTACAATTCTAAATCATTAAGTTGGGAAAGTTTAATCTCTGAATTTTACACCGAGCCTGTGCCGTTTGTCAAATCTCCTCTGTTTCCCCCTTCTTTTAGACTAAATATTCAGCCAACGAATTGATTTTTCACCACAACTTTCTACCACATGACCATCAGGATCCAAAGCCAACAAGCTAAGACAATTCTTTTTCTTTATATGTACTTTGCATAGAAGCCTTATTTAACCTTATAAATTTCACGAAACTTGTTTGATTAGTCCTGTAAGGCAATGATAATATTCTTGAAAACATACGTAGCAGGTTTCAAGAAAGAACTTCGTTCTTCCTTGAAAAAAAAAAAGTTTTTTTCCTTAAAAAAAAAAAGTACTCAGTTTAAACACAAAAACACTGTATATACAGTTGGGCATACAATATCTGCCCAATATTCGCTGATATTCTACTTTCGTCTCCTAGAATCTACACATAGAAAAATCTACACATAGAAAATGTTTGTGCATTGTAACAATGGCGCATATACGCACAATGCATAAACCTGCCCTCAGTATGGTGGGATAATCTTAATTATAATTTTGGAAACGAAATTAACAGAGGATTTAAGTATAAAATTAGATTGACCAACTTTTTTACTTCTTTGTTATTGTGATTTACGCCACAGCAATGATTACATTTTTCAACGAATTCATCATGTTTTCCATCCGGTGATGAAATGGTAACCCTCCAAGAAGTAACTTACTTTTGTCAAAATAACAGTTGCATATCCAGAGATATAATTTCCAGACATTACGAAGATAAACAAATTACCAGCGTTCGCTAATTTCATTTCCTTATTCTTCAACTTCTTGACCGCTTGTCAGTGTTCTGGTGTCGCTGCGTTATGTGGTATTAGCTCCTGCATCTGTTCTTTTCATGGATCCGGCTGTTAATCTCATCGAAGAGACGGTCAATGTTTGTGCCAGGCATATTTTGGGTTGCAGAAATGAATCGCCAATGTACCAATTACCATAGTTGCTACTTCGCCCATATGGACACGGTAAGGTACATGCGTGATCCCCTGGATAAGAAATTCCTTCTACCTATGCACAGCTGACGGGGAAATGGTAATTCCAAGATTTTTCGTAGTTCCTGTAGGGTACAGTCGATTGAACTCCTAAATCCTAACATCATTTGAAATAATATTATTTTGTAAGTGGAAAATATCTAGAAACCGCTGATAACATCTCAGAAAACTATGGTGAACCTCACAGAACCATAAAGAACTGCGTGATGAGCTTCCTCATATATTTCTGGATATCCTGATTAGAAATGTAGGCATGATTGTGCGTGCGTGCGTGCGTGCGTGCGTGCGTGCGTGTGTGTGTGTGTGTGTGTGTGTGTGTGTGTGTGTGTGTGTGTGTGTGTGTGTGTGTGTGTGTGTGTGTGTGTGTGTGTGTGTGTGTGTGTGTGTGTGTGAAAATAAAATAAAATAAGCAATCTAGTGAATTAACCCTAGCTTTTGCATGGAACGCAAACTCAAGACTTCCGATATCTTCAATCCACTTGTGTAAACAAATATATTCTTTTAACCTTTATCATTCGGCAGTTATCGTAATGTGACACCGCTACAAGGACTTATACCTTGGCAGATAAGAATCGAATGAAGAGAATGTGGTATAACTATCTTCATATTTAGTGAAGGTGTGTATACACTCTTCTCCCTCGGAATTTTATACTTGTTTACAAAGGAGATACGAATTCAATATGAAAAATAAGAAGTTAAAGCCTTATAGTAAGTAAAAGAAAACGGCAGTAGTTTCAGATGCAGTCGTGGCCGAGTGGTTAAGACGATGTACTTGAAATCCATTGGGATATTCCCGCGCAGGTTCGAATCCTATCGGCTGCGAAATAAATATTTATCATTGCTTTAAGTTTTTCACCAGTATCATTAATACTTAGTAACATACCTGTTCAAGGACTTGAGTGCAATTTCAAATCTTTCTAAACTAATTATGCTAAATAAATAATAAAAATAATAATACATTATTTAACAAGATATTGATGAGTAATCCATGCTGTACTCAAATTATTAATGTCGCTATGTAACTTGCCCATTCTCTAATGTAGAGAGAACGAATAAAGTAATGTAACTGTTGAATCAATAGAACTGATATTATGAGCTGGCATTTGATTGATGTCACGTGCTACTGTATGCTTATCCATATCTCCTTGTTAAAAAATCTGGGAAACTAATTTCATTTCTTCTAGTTTTGTATTTTTTTATTAATTGTACATTGTTTGATAAAAATCTTATGGAAACATGTTTCGAGAGTATATTTTTAACAACTAGCGCCACTCCCATAAACATTTACCACTTGAAACAAACATAATGCATTAACAATTGTATCCCTTTTTCGTTACTAGCGCCCTCTACTTTAACTTTGATACCAAAATGTTTGTTATATTATTTAAAATCCAGTAATATTTTCGAATCGTTTGAAAATACTCGGTGTGGTTTATCAATACCAAAGAGAAATTGGCGATAAAAAAACATACTGGGTATTTTTTAAAAAAAAGGAAAAAATGATGGTTTATTTACTTGTTTTTTCTTTGGCAACTGAATCAACTTTTTTTAAAAAATTTTCTTTCTTTCTGCATTGGACAAACTTCGAAGTAAATAAAAGACATTTGAATTACGAAATGACTTATCACTTAGTTAAATAGTGACTAAGCAGTTTATATTAATAACCTTATATCGCAGTTATTCGGTGATTCATAACTGCCATTGAAAGTTCTCTCTTTTAGAATTTACTCGAAGTTATTCATCACCACAGCTTTACCAAAAGCAAATTCTAAAGAAAGTCAGCAAATAATAAAGCGTATTTGTTTTTATCTATGAGTGCTACTTCGTTACATCATACGTTGCTTAGAAAGAAGTCAAAGGCCACCTCGTCCCAAATGGGCAAGGTGCATCGTACCACGTAACGAAGTACGTGTTTGTAGCTGGTATAAATTGGAGGAATATGATTCTCTTAAGGCAGTGCGGATGAAATGGCTGCGAGATGGGAGTTTAAAAGAGGTGTTATCATAGGATTCCATGCTGCAGGCCTATCTCATTTCCCAAACGGTTCACCAATTGGGCCATCCCAGGTCAACAGTCAGTCATTCCATACCGAGATGAAAGCGGAGGAAGTCAACTGCAAGTATTACCGGCAGTGGATGACCCACCACACTCACCGAACGTCATCGTAGAGTTCTCCGAAGGATAATATGCAAATACCGACATTTTTGCCGACAAGTTGAATGCGGAGTTTCGGGAAATGACCAGAACACGCGCAAACACATTCAGAACCGAGGCTCACAACATGAGTTTCCGTGGTAGGATTGCAATATGGATGCCCCACATTACCCAACCAACCCGTGACGTCGGTTTCAGTGATGCAAAGAGGGTGTACTGTGGAACGCGGAAGTGTTATGGAGCGCCGAACCACGCTACACTCTCTACCGAACAAACGGATGGGTGTGGATTTGGATGATGCCCAGTGAATGTCTGTTATCAGAGTGCGTAACCCAACTATGAAATTCGCAGGTGGCGGTGGGATGGTATGGTCTTGAATTTCCTGGTTTGGCCTTAAACTTTTGCTTATAGTGCCACGGACAATGAATCCGAGAGATATCTGAACATTCTGAACAATGCAGTGCTTCCTACTTTGTGGCGTTTCTATGGAACTGACCATTGACTCTTCCAGCAAGACAATGCACCATGTCATGAGGCTGCTGTAATCGTGTGGTTTGTGGACATGAACGTCACCACACTCGCCTCCACGGAACCTTAATCTCAATCCTATTGAACATCTCTGGGATGAACTGGAGCGTCGGGTGAGGTCATGGGAAGTCCGTCCCATAGCCGTGCAGGACCTCATTACAGGTCTACAGGAAGAATGATCCAAAATTCTCACTGATCGCCATCGTACGCGTGTGGAAAGTATGCCCCGTTGGATTGCTGCAGTTATCGCAGTGAAGGTGGTCCTACATCTTATTAAGGGTCCGCGCGTTTAACCAAGTGGCTTTGCGCTTCGTAACCATATGCCTGGGGAAGGAGTGTCGTAGGTTCGATTCCCGTCGACGGCGTGAGGAGCTAAAGGATCTTCCTCAGCCATAGCCGAGTTAGCCGGTCTTTGGCGTGGACAGCAAGGTTTTCCCCCCAGTTTATCTGGGGTTTTTCATCCCGCAACCAGGAAAACCGGTCGTAGACACACACGGATTACAGTCAGGAATACTCACCCAGCAAGAGGTCTGATTCGTCAGCCTATGTCGGTTCCGGAGCCCGGATAATTTTTGGGGGGGGGGGGGAACTTAGATAGTTCCGTACATTCCCGTAAAAAAGGGAACTTACGTTGTATCATCACACGGAAATTAATTAATTAATCTTATTAAGTTGGGCGCTATGGGTGTTTGTTCCTCACACTGTGGTGTCCGTTGACTTCTTTCGAAGCAGTGCATATGGATGTTTTCCGATTCTAGAAGTCATTAAATTAAAAAATAGGAGATATTCTCAATTTCTGCAAATACTCTTTTACTATTATTCCTATTATTATTTTTTCTTTCAATATTTTTGTAAACGATATATCCATCCTACTATATACAGTCACATCTACAGGACGCAAATGACATTCAACTCATATCCATACACAAAGATCCATCAATAGTCTTATAACATTTACAAACAGACTTCGGCCCTATCCATATCACAAACTTATTTTATACATCCATTCCTTTTGATCCTATACAATCACCTCCTGTGTAGAATTTTGTCCAATGCCTTGGCAAAATCCGAATGCATCATAGTATATTAAATTCCCCTTATTCAATTTCTCTGTCACTCTATTATCAAACATGAATAGACTATGAAACACGATCAATTTTTAATTAAGTACAGCATTCGTCTATAAAGAATCACAGTGATGGTCACCTACATCTGAATGCGACCCCTTAGCATTCTTATGATCCCTTAGATTATCCGCTCTCCTTCCAAGGGTATAGATGTTTGTGATTGTCCGAATAACCAATTACCGTATGTACTACTGTGACCTGTGTCCTGGCGCAGTATGACAATTGATGTCTATGCGCCATAAAAAATCAAATAAAAAATATCATCTTTCCTCTCATCACATAATTAGAATATACATTTTTTGTTTTGTTTTCTTTTCATTTTTTTGGATTTAATTCTAGAAATCATCATTTAAAAAATCATTTTTTGTTTATTTATTACTTTTTTTTTTTGCAAGAAGCCCTCCAGTTAATATTATAATAATGATTATAATTAATTATTACAATAAGTGAAGATTACTTTTCAAAAAAAATCAAGTAACTCTAACAGATTACGACTAGCAAGTAGATAAAATTCAAATTTAAAATCTTAACTAACTTTTGTACGCTGCATATTATGTTTACTATCCTTTACACACAACTGTTAAGATAATTCAGACGATGGATACCAGATGGCGCAACATGCGAAGCATGAACACATAAGGTTTGGTTACGAATTCGCTCAACAAATTTATATATCCAAACATAATTGCAAATGCATGTATTGGAATACCATAATGTATCTGGATACTTATTTTATATATAAAAAATAAAAAAGGAAATAAATAGAATTATTTATTATATAAATAGCACTGATTCAGTACTAATTTTCAGCTTAGCGTCAAGCGAAAAAGTATAGCGTTGAGAATTTTTAATATAAAAATAATAAAATCAGTTAATTTTAGATTAATTAATAATTAATTAAAATAATTAACCAAATATCATATTACTTTTCAAGTGAATGAGTAAGAGGTATAGAGATAATTACAAATGAAAAAAAGGTTATCGATAAATTAAAAAAAAAAAACTAAATAATAAACATACAAATTCCAGTTATGCAGTACCTAATAAACTGATAATCTGTGATTATAATACTATTACTAATTTATTCCATTTCTAAATTCTAAAGAATGCTAAAAAAAAAAAAAAGCGCTATCACAGCTTAAGACAACAGTCGATAAAATATCTAATTGTAAAAATTCAAAAAAAAAAAAAAAAAAAAAAATCAGCTAACGTTTTTTATTCGGCTATAGGGAGTAGGCAAGGCCGTTTTAGACAGGGGAGAACTGTTGTCTCCAACGGCATCCAATAAGAGCTGGCCCAAGATTATCCCAAATTATACTCTTCACATGCAGTGAAGAGTGTAGGATGACATGTGCTGCCATCTGGCGGTCCTTAATCCTAACACTATGTTCACCATGTTATATAAAGAGTAAACCCTCGATTTTACAGACCTCGATTTAACGGACAAAATTTTCGGTCCTTATGTCACATGTGAAAATCAACACCCTGCTAATTTTAAAATGCTTTTAACCAAGATTTGCTTATAATTAAATTAACAGGTTTTTTTTGTTATTGATTTCCCGTTATTTTTAACAAATTTTGGCGAATAGGCCATCATATGTTGGAAAAACCTTATAGTAATTCATAAATGAGTCACCGCTCATAAAACATGTTCGGCGAATGATTAGGACGTGATCACACCAATCGCGCTATAATTGGTTTTTTGTCGCGTGGCGTGAACTTTCTGAGGCAGTTTTAAAGTGTGCCGGCCGATGTTCCGATGAGTGCTAAGCCACGCCCAGTAGTGCGTATTTGTTTACTCGCGGTGAATAGTTTTTATATACGTACGCATTTCATAGACCTATTCAATATAAATTTAAAATTAGATATGTATGAATAGTAAAACGCATCTGGGTAATCCTAACCTTAAAATATGGACAAATGGAAAAGAGTTTAGAAATTTAGTGTTAAATGAAAAATTAGTAATCATACAAAAGTTGGATTCGGAAGTGTCTGTGTCTCTTATATGTGAGCAATATGGCCGGAAAAAGGGAACTGTATCGGACATTAAAAATAACAAAGACAAAACAAAAAAAAATGGTGATAATATGTGATGTTTGTTTGTTTATTTCGACATAGATCGCAGACTTGTTTTTTAGAGTCTCAAAACCACGGTGAGGTTATCAGCAATGATACATATAGAAAACCTTTCTGTGAAATTGAACTTTTCATAGATGCAGTAATTCATTTTAATTATATAAAAGTATCTACATAAGTAAAAACATGTAAATTAGCTAATTTGTCAATTTTTTTAACATAACGGACATCCCCCCCCCCTCTCGCCAGAATTAGTCCGTTATATTGAGGTTTTACTACACACACACACACACACACACACACACACACTCCCTCTAAGGGAATAAAAGACGTTAGCTTATTATTTATTTATTATTTATTTTATTTATTAAATATTTCTGATGTAAAGGAAAATACACCTCTTGCCGACAAGAACAAAATGCCTCGATATAAGTTCATTGATATAATAGTTCCCTCTAGCGAGCGATTACTTTTATTTCCGGTCAAAATAAGGAAGTTTGGATGCAATTGAGACCAGTAACAGCTTTTAGTGTCCACGAGGCCACAGACTTTCATAATTAGTTTGAGGCCCCAAGTTGTCTGCGCATAAAATCGCCACTGGAAGCATGGGTTTTGAGGGAAACATGTGATTAGCGGTCATAAGCGGAAACAGACCGATGTGAAGGAAAGAAAGTTTAGTGGGTGGATGAGGTAGACTTACCTTCTCCACCCATCTCTACCCTCTAAGGTGGAGGACGTAATTCTAGATAAATACAATCATTCTAGGCAGTGGCGACTCGTGGACTTGAAATCGTGGGGGGTGCTGCAACTTTCGAAATATACATACACGCTGCAAGTACAGTGTATACGAGTTTGGATAAAATATCAAAATTATGGTAAAAATTAAAAAAAAAACTAAGCATGAAAAATATTGTTTATTATCGATAAAATTATACAGTTTAGTAGAATTCAAAATTACTTAAAAATAAAATCCATTTCTTTAATTGTAATTAAAGAAATGGATTTACAATTTTTGGACATTACAATTAAATCCTTTAATTGTAATGTCCAAATATTTAAAGAGACGGAGTAAACACGATAAGCACTACGAACACTCTACTACTAGAGCAAACTGCATATAAACAACAGTGGAACTGCGCCACGGACAGTGCCGCATTACGCTAAAAGCTCGCATCTCACTATGACGTGCATATGCTTGCGCGCGTAGCAATATGACACTGTGGTAAACACAGTGCCGCTAACATCAATTCGGCCTCCTAAGTGCTACAAGATGGAGTTTTATTATTTTTTATACAAAATAAGAGAATTGTATAGGATTGTTGATGATGAAATTAAATATTACAAGCAAATATAAATTAATTAATTAATATATTTATATATCGAGAAAAATTGGGGGGTGCTGCAGTTCCGAAGTGCCTATGCACGAGCCGCCCTTGATTCTAGGTAATCCAGGTCATTCTTTAACGCAGCTGTTCATAAAATAATCTATTTATTGTTAGGTAGAAATGAAGAGTGCGGAATGGGCAGTCTTATGTCCTTGGGAACGGGCGACAGATGTCAAAACATAAGAGATAGTAGTGCGATTCTCCTTCTCCCCCTCATATTTTAACCTTAATGACGGACTCTCTATACTGCCTAAAATTTGGGAAACTGTTCTCAGTAATTGTATTTCTTAGTGTTTTTTACTGCAGATTTCTGCGCACGCGCGCGCGCGCGTGTGCGCAGAAATCTGCAGTAAAATCTTCCTCCCTTGATACTGCACATGAAAAGGATGCCAGTCTCCACGAGCCTATATTTAAAAAATATATATTTTATTATTATATTTTAATATCTCATTTCGATTCTGTTACCCTGATGATGTTTTAAGAAACTTAATTCGTATATGACATGTATAAGACATGCATGAAACAGATAAAAAAAAAAAAGACAACAAACGAAATTAAAGATATCTCATCAGGCTGAATTTGAAAATAAGATTTTCTGATTGCCTGAAGTAATTATTATTATTATTATACCATAACTAACCGGTGTCGTACTCAGAAAAGATTAATAAAAAGCTTCGAGGATGCAAGATGGAACATTACATCTCAACCAGTATCAACACAAAGAAAAAAATCCATTTATTATTATTATTACGCGACACCTTCAGGGAGCCCAAAGATTCATCGAGGGAGGGAACCTACTCTACAACTCTAGGTCTCCACCAGTCAATCCACCAACGCCATCTACCGTTCACCACCACTAGTCTTTTCAGAGAGAATCACAAACATCCATGCCACCGTACGACCCTCAGCCAACCAGGCATCATTGTAACTATAGCACTTAATACATTAAAGCAAATATTGGAAATATATATAATTATTGTTATTGTTATTGTTATTGTATATACATCGTGATTACCTCCATAATTTATTTAATTATTTATTTTATTATTATTTTTTTTTAATTGAATGACTAGAAACCGAGAAAAAGCAAACAAAGTTTAATAGCACAACTAGTTTCAGCTTGTATCAGCCTTCTTCAGATGCACATTAAAAAAGAAATAACGAGTAAATCATAGAGGAAATAACTGCAAACACCCCGGAAAGTTAGTGACCATTGACTATTGACGTTACTGACAGGATGGGTGAAGCACAAGTGCTTTTCATATTCCCCTTTATCTGTAATGAGAGTTATTTGGGAATGGGAGATGAGCAATTAAACTCGCCCTCTGAGGGCAGTAGTGTTAGCTATGATCAGTTGAGAGAAGAATAGCCTTCGGTCTTTTGTGTTTGTAGTAATCAGTCTCATTGTAATTGACAGCTTGCACGATTAGTGGGTTTGAGTGTGAACTTGACTTCACGAAGAATTTTTCTGCAAGATCACGAAGAAGAGAGGAGATGTATGGAGTGCCGGTTTCTCGGTGAATTTGTGAATTTCTGATGAACCACGGTGCATCCAGGATCATCCTAAGGCATTTGTTTTGGATTCTCTGTAATTTTGAAATGTTTGATCTTGAAGTGTGACTCCATGCTGGTGAGGCGTAGGTAATGACTGGACGTATTACCATCTGGTAAAGAAGCAATTTATTATGTAGGTTCAATTTGCTCTTGCGGTTGATCAATGGGTAGAGCTGAGATATGACTTTGGAAGATTTGGAACAAACGAGATCGATGTGTTTGTTGAAAAGGAGTTTCTTATCCATCAATACCCCAAGATATTTGGTCTCTGAATGCCATGGGATCTTTTGACCAGAGAGCAGGATGTCTTCTTTGTTGCAGATCTTTCTTCTTGAAAACATCATGGATAGCGGTGTCGTCGGCATAAAGAGCCGTAGTAGTTTTTGGGTTGAGAGGAACATCTGCCATGTAAGTTGTGAAAAGTATTGGGGCCAGAAGAGAACCTTGAGGTACTCCCGCCAGGATTTTGCGCCTTGAAGAAACAATTCCGTTGAGTTTTACTTGCATGTATCTTTCATTGATATATGAATATATGAGTTTCACTAGTTTAATTGGGATATTGTTTTCAATTAGTTTGAAGATAAGGCCTTGATGCCAGACCTTATCAAAGGCCTTGGCAACATCCAAAAATACAGCAGCAGTATGAAGGTGCCAGTTAAAGCCATGAGTGATATGTTCTGTTAGTCGGTGAATTTGTTGCACCGTGTTGTGAGCTTTGCGAAACCCAAATTGTTCATTTGGGATTATTTTCTGTTGGTCCACTGCTGATTGTAGTCTTGATAGGATGACCTTTTCTGTTACTTTGCCAAGACAGGAAAGAAGACTGATGGGCCTGTAGCTTTGGGGAAGTTGTGGGTTATTACCAGGTTTTTTCAGAGGTATAATGTCCGCGACTTTCCAATCAGAGGGAAAGTATTGGAATCTTAAGATGGAATTGGTAATATTAACTAGATGATTTATGGCTTTCTGTGGGAGTAGCTTTATTATTCTATTGGTAATGCCGTCAGGGCCGAGGGCCTTTTTATTCTTCAGATGGGAAATGATATTTATTATTTCTGTTGGAGATGTGGGGGTGATGGTTTCTGAATCATCCTTAAGCTGACTTAGTGCATTTCTAACTTTACGATGAACTTTGTAAATAAGATTGATATTTAAGTTTGCATAAGATGGGCTGCATTGATTTTCCAGATTGTCAATTAGGGCTTCTGCTTTTTCTTCATCTGTGTGTGCAACTCCAAGATTGGTCTTTAAAGGGGGAAGTGGTTGTCTTTTGGTACGAAGAGATTTTACAAATTTCCACATGGAGTTATCTTCTGGGTTGATTTCTTTCAGTTTGGTTTCCCATTTGGAGTTTCTGTGGACCTGGAGGGCTTCTTGAACCTGTCTGTTTAAAGTGTTTAAGGTTGCTTTGTTCTGCGGGGCTCTGGTGTTGTGATATCGCTTTCTGGGCCTTGTTTTTGGCTCTAATCAGGTCCATTATCTCTTCTGGGATCTTAGAAGCGTGGAAGATAGTGGTTTGAGTGACTGATGCTATTGCTGTGTTGATTTGCCTAGTTAAATTGTTTACAGCTTGATCAATTTCTTCTTTTTTACGAATGACAGGGGAAAAGTTAGTGTATATATTTCAACATTGAATACACCGTGTATATATACACTAACTTTTCGTAATGTTTACAATTATTTCCTCTGTAAATGAATCTTCCTATATATATATATATATATATATATATATATATATATATATATATATATATATATATATATATATATATATATATATTAGTTATTCATTATATAAAAACTTTGCATAATCTTCATTTTTAATATTAGAACAATACGTGTTGTGAATGCATAATATATAAGCAAAAATTATTATTGCAGAAAAGCAACCATATATATGCAGCAATTAGTGCTGAACTTTGTAAGCTAACATGTTGCTTAAATAACATGTTCAGCACACTTAGTGCTGAACTTTGTAAAATAATATACGCTGAGTAACACTTAACATTATTATTTGACACCTCCAGGGAGTCCAAAGACTCATCGAGGGAGAGTGTGCCAACAGCATCGAACGATTGTTCCCCTTCCAACTACTAACCTACTAAATTAATATGTAATTTGTACATATGTTAATGTATTTGCTGCGATGATTTGTCCATGATGGCGAAAGATACAAGTGTCGTGACGTTCTATTTTCATGTTATGTTCTAAATCCGCCATCTTGGTTCAAGTCACTCTTATCAATATAACAACTAATTGCAAATTGATCACCGATCCAAAAGTAGGAAATTTATAATTATACTGCGCCACACTATTTTTAGATTAGTCTATATAAAATAGTAGGATCAATTCTTAATTAAGTTAGCAGTCTCCTCATTTATTTAGGCCGAATTATTTACTATTCCACTTGGGGTTCCTGCAAGATTCGAATATTCATTGATATAATAGTTCCCTCTAGCGAGCGATTACTTTTATTTCCGGCCGAAATAAGGAAGTTTGGATGCAATTGAGACCAGTAACAGCTTTTAGTGTCCACGAGGCCACAGACTTTCATAATTAGTTTGAGAACGGTGCAATAAAAAGGAATTCAGGCAAACACAATATTTAGATCAACAAAATAAAACATTTAATATATGATATATATATAACAAATACAAGAATACTGCTTTAAAATGAAACAATACAATCAACTTAATACATCTTGCTAAGTCACTCATGCCAATTCAATGTTCTAAACTTTCACATACAATTCACAGCTTCAAAATCACAAGCTTTCTTAACTCAAGTTAATAAAACGAAACTTCTTATTTAATCAGTCTCCACATATCTATCAGCTGTACTTAATGTTTAAATTCACAGGAAGCACTAATCAAGGTAGACAGTATTCCAAGCAATCTTATTTCGGACTTTGAACTTCGAAGATATGTTAATGTTAGAACTACTCTTACCAGATACAATCTTCAATACATCAATTAATTGTGAGCACACTTATGAATTAACTTATTTACGTTAGCGGAGCACATTAATAAAAATTCTCCAACGATTTAACTGAACTACTGTTAATTGCGCTTCACTACTCAAAAAAAAAAAAAAAAAAACACATCAATAAGGCACTGATATCTTTCCTTGTTTACTTTTCGCAAACCAGTTAATTTCAATGTAATTCTTCTCAGGGCAACATAGAATTAAGACGTAATCCTAGACTAACTGGAACTAATCAGAATTTTTGCATTGAATGTCCAGTTCTTTATTTATCCGGTTACGGCATTAATCTTCCTTTACAACACAGCTGATTTCACTTACAGCTAAGTATATGATTCACTATGTTTTAGCTCACTTCTAAACACTATTCTCATGAATTTCTGCCCTAGAGAACTTATAATTTTCTTCCACTTCCTTTGCTTGTATCTTACCTTCCTTCCCGCTCCACAAAAACTTCCTCTCTTCTCTCTAATTAAAAATCTTATATTATATCTTTTTTCTCTTTTAGTCCGAAGGTCACGCTCTATTCGACTCGTGCTTGTTTATTTCATGCGTCTCCATGACAACCAATGAACTCAAACGTTTCGCTAAAGTAATACAATGCTCTACTACATGAGTGATTACATAACGTTAAATTTTCACAAATAAGAATAAACAGAATATTTGAGCTATTTAATCAGCTTTTTCATTACGTATAGAATTAATTATAATAATACTTTTCGTTACATCATATATATTATGTAACGAAATATATTATGTATTTTCATATACATTTTAGTTATTATAAATTCTGCACATATTATTGCTTAATAAATTAATAGTAGGTTAAATTTAGAATAAATATTTAAATAGTAATCCTAAATTAAGGAATAATAAATAATTTTTATACAAATCATGATTAATACATAATAAACAATGTTAAATGTGAATGAAAAAAAAAATTATACAACATAGTTTCATTCACAATTTAACACAAGGTAAAGATGATCGTCATTAGATTTTAATACAGGAATAGAGCAAGCTTAGAAATCTGATAATATAGAAAGACAGACGGAGTAAATGATATTCGACCTCAAATGCCCGGGGGGGGGGGGGTATAAACCTTAATCGTTACGCTACATGTTGCTTAAGATTTTGCCAGGAGGAGGAATCCTAGATGTTTGAAACATTGCTGTCATAGTAATGATTTTTAACTAAGCACATTAATTGCTACAAACAAGAACTCTGTTGATGGACAGTATTTACAATGAACGTGTGAATTATCGAGGAATTTCCATACTAGAGTTCCTAGGAATTGGAACTTCCATACTTCAATCTGCATCGAAGACCCTTTGGTAAGGGTCTCATACAGAAGGAGCAGAGTTTACTGCGGAAACTCGGATTTTATTCTTCCCGCAAAACAGGCAAAGAGGCGAGAAAAGATACGGAGTTAACAAACAAAATATTATGTAGTTGCTGGTTAATGGAATAGCGCAGATGGTAGATTATACAGTGTAGAGTGCCTCCCGTGATGAGTACTTGGACTCAATAGAGCTATTATGTAATAATAATGATTTATTTATTTATTTATTTTTATTTTGCCTTTGAATGTTGTGAGTGCAAGCAGTGTGAATGAATTCAATGGCCTCCCTCGATGAGTCTTTGACTGCCTGGAAGTCTCACTTAATAATTTGTTTTAATAATAATGCTAATATATTTTATTGATTGCTAAAATATTTACACATACAATAAACATCTTGAGTGACATTGCAACTTAAAATTTTACAGAATTCAGCACTAAGTGCTGCATTTTCTACATTGGATTTCAATTACAATTTTTAATAATACTTTTTTGCCTTTATATTATGTATTTACAACACATGTTCTTCTAATATTAACAATGAAGATTATTCAGAATTTTTTGTATAATATTTTTTTTGTTTATATAATTTTTTAATTATAAGAATAATTTATTACATTATTTTTTCCTGTTACATAAGCGTATTATATTAATGATATTATCACATAATAATCAGTATCTTCAGTATCTTCTTTATTGCTGTATACTTTACTAACTGTTTTATTACATAATCTGCTTCTTTGGTTATAAGGATTACGTGTGGTTGAGTGAGGCGAGTTAATCCCACCTACTTCGAAGCTTGGGTTAGCTTTTGTGAAGAGAGTGGGATTTAGCCTTCACTATTCATGTTGTTGCTACTGTTTATGGAAGGGACGTAGGCATTGGATGCTGGTGATTTGTGATGTGTATATTAGTGTTAATGGTGTATTAACTTTGTTGCTATATTTTCCAGAGCTCGTGTTTTAATGTTTTGTAGTTATCTATGTGTTTTAAATTTCTTGGTAGGTTGTTGAGTAGCGTGGGTATCTGATGTGATCTCACAAAAGAACCGTATGAGTTGTTGAAGGGTGTAGGGATGTAAAGAGTTGTTGTGGGTCGTGTTATACGATATATATCTATGATGTTTTGATAGGTGATGTTGAAGTAATTCCTTGTTAATATCATGTAGTGTTTCAGGTTTTTAATGCTGAGAATTCTGTGTATCGCCATGTGCTTGTCGGATATTAATTGTTGGGGGTAAGGTGTCCAGATCACTGTTGACACGATTTTCCTGTGTAATGTTTCTAATTTTTTTAGGTGGCTGTTTGATGTGTTTACATAGACTGTTATTTCGTATCTGAGTAGGGATTCGCAGATACCGTGATATAGGAGTGATATTTTTTTTTTATGTTAGATGGAATAATGTCTTTAACTTGGAAGAATTTTGCTGCGATGATCCGGAGTTTGGTGTGTAGGTATTCTATATGTTTTGTCCATTTAAGGTGGCAATCTGTGTAGAGACCAAAGTATTTTGCATGTGTTACATGTTTGATTTCGGGACATTGGTAGGTATTTTTGTTGTTAATGCAGCGGTATGTATGAGAGTGTATCGACAGTGGTGCGAGGCGCGTGATTCTTGGGTTGTGTATTATCAACATCTGTGTTTTGGTGCCATTGATTAGAATTGCGTTTTGGTGGAAGTAGTGATTTCGTTTAGGTCTTGTTGTGCTTTGCAGAGAGCTGTGTTAATGTCTGTATGGATTGCTATTAGTGCTGTGTCGTCTGCGTATTGAAATATTTGACTTCTTATGGCCAGGTTATGAACATCGTTAATGTATATGTTGAATATTTTCTGTACAGTACAAGGATTCAGTACAAAATGCAGAGTACTTATTTCTTTCCAATTATAATTATACTTTTTTAAACTAATTAAATATTTATTCACCATATTTACATATGGATTGGCATGAATGTGCATAGCATTCCCTATATAATGCAGTAATACTACTCAAAGTTCAATAGTAGTAGTAATAATAATAATAATGGAATGATTTTATATTAATATACATAATTTTTCTGAATTTTGTCTTTTGTGTTTTTTTTCAATTTTTTTTTTTTTAGATTTTGTATTTAATACAGACATTTTATTATTCTACAAAAATTCAGTATTCAAGTTACTGAGTACATTCTTTTTTGATATACTTGTTTGTTTGTTTGTTTGGGTGGCATTTGTGCTTTCTTCCTCGAGGCTTCTGCAGAGCTTATCTGAAGAAGATAGAAGATAGTGGTGATTTAGTGGTTTTGTTTCAACACCCGTCATAAGCCAGGTAGATTTAATTGTTTATAAGTATATGCTCAGAAACTTATATATGAAGATATACATATTAGTTCAATAGTAGTTGGATACATAATATGGTTTCACATCAGGTGCTCAAAGTTACGACCATTAGCAATGATGCATGCTTGACACCGACGACTCATTGATTGCCGTATATTTTCGAAAATACCTGCAGTTTCCCGGATATTCGCAGCGGCCATGGCGATTCTTGCCACGAGGTCCATGTCAGAGGCAACAGACGTTTCGTACACCATGGCTTTAAGGGTTCCCCACAGAAAGAAATCAATGCTCCATAAATCAGGCTAGCGTGGGGGACACGCGACGGTCTACCACGCCCAATCCATCGAACCCCAAAGGAATTGTCCAAATACTGACGCAATTTGGCTGGAGCCTCGTCGTGTTAGAACCACATCTGCCAATGCATAGTCATTGGAACATTGTTCCGTAAATCCAGCAGAACTTCTTCCAGAAAGGTCCGATACTTCTGGGAGTCCAGTCGGGGTAGTAACAGGTATGGACCAACTAAACAGTCAGCGACGATACCTGCCCATACATTAATGGCGAAGAGTTGTTGTGCAACATGTGATCGCACAGCGTGTGGGATCTCATGGGCCCACACATGATCATTGTGGTGATTGAATACCCCTTCCCGGGTAAATGAAGCTTCATCCATGAACAAAACACAAGTTGGAAAATCAGGGTCTAGGCACTTTTCTGCAGAAACCACTGCGCAAATTCCACACGTCGAGGATAAACCTAATATTCGGTCATCAGTAATTGGACCAGTTGCAGATAAAATGGATGTAAGGACTCAGAGTGCAAAACGCGCAATACACTGGATCGAGATACTCCTATAGCAGAAGCAACAGAACGTGTGCTTGTCACTGGATTATTGTCCATCGCATGCAACACCTCCTCTTCCATGGCGGGATTTCCCGTCGATCGTGGCCGCCGACTATCATGCCTGCTATCCCTTAATGATCCATAGTCACACAAATTCTGATGCAAATACGCAAACATTTGGTGATTAGGTACATGTCTGTTTGGGTACCTTTCGCGATACATTCGTACAGCGGCTCGTTCATTACCGTCAGCTAACCCGTAAACGAGGTGCATGTCTGCTATCACAGAGTTTGTAAAACGACGCATGTTCTGCGTACTACGTCGAAAACTGGAATGAGGAAGCCCAAATTGCTCGCCAGGAACGCTGGAGAACAGCGCCACCTATCACTTTCGGGTGGCGTTTCCGGTCATGCTTTCCTATATGAATATGGTTGATTTTGATGTTCTCTACCTCCCCTCAAAGTTTGTATGTGGAATTTTGAACCACGAAGGATGATTTTGAATTTGAAGGATGTACAGGAAAAGTGTTTATAATAAAATCAGATCCAAAAGAAGGAAGTACTTGCTATATCCTCCTCTTTATCATCTGATTAGGCCATATTATTAACGAATAGTGATACTATGCATTGATATTATGCTTAGAATCATTAAGGAATAATGATACGAAGCCTAACATCAATGCATACTGAGTGCCATTATGGCTCTTTGGAAATGGCATCTGCCTCCAGCTGTAACTTACCAGAAGAAAGAGCGTCGCAGTTCATTTCTAGTCTCTGAAGAATGGAATTTTTTTTCTGGGACATATTTCAGTTGGTTCAGTTTTAGTCAATTTCTGGAGCAGGAAGTTTCTTCTTCTGGAAACTGATTTTTAATCGCAACTCAAAAAATCGAAAGCAGAACTCTATTTGAGAAAATAATATGAGTTCCAGTTCCAGATCACAAGATGGCAGCAGTTTTCTCTCGTAATTGCTTTTGGAAATTTATGAAATCATTGATAGTCTTGAACTCAGTTTTCATTCGTAGCTAAAGGTGGGGAACGGCTGTTTGCCGATTTTCCAGATTAAAATTACGGCTAAAAGAGCTCCATTGAGCCTGCAAAGGTCTTGATCCTCGCTAATTGGAATGGTAAATTTGGTGCGAATATGAGCAATAAAAACATAGAAAAACCATGTAATAAGTCAGAAGGATGAAATCTTTAACTGAATTCTCAATAGTTAAGCTACAGGTAAAAGACTTAATTATTTAGGCACACTTTTAGTGAAAATTGAAAATTAAATTTCAGACTAGCTTTAAGCTTGAAATCTGAGAGTTAAATAAGTAAACCGTCCAATGCCTTTACAAGCTCCTTTAGCTTAACAAGCTTTTGGAACTCTGTGGACAGTCGATCTGTATCATTAACTATTACCGATAATTAAGTCCATAGCTACCAATGATTTTCAACGCTTCGAGGGGGGGGGGGGGGAAACAACTGCTGTCAACCCATCATATGATCCTAATCCCTCATTTGAATTTTTGCCTGAAATAGCGTGAGTTCTGTAGTCTATTTTACTGAGTTGAGGGATCAGGAAACCCCTATTCCAAGAAAAAAAAACCTACTTGCCCATGATGAAACTGTATTAAATTGAAAACCCGCAAACAAAAGGCTCAAGAAAATTTCTCATAAGTCGGTAACTAGAATTAAATCGATAATAACGGTCTTTCGTATGACGATCTAGCATTGTGGTACTAGCCATGAGTCTAATTAGATAGGCCAAGAATTAAAATTCCGTGACTTGTGTTCTGTACCATTCTGAAGAAGTACACTTGTCGTGTTGTACAAAATTAGCAATTAATTCATTAAAACGCTTTATTTTTCTGTGGTTTTCGCTAGTAATTAATAAAACATATTACACAGATCATCTTTGAAAGTTGGGTTAGAAAAAAAAAATCCTTAAAGAGCCCAATGAGAGATCTGAGAAAAGTTAGTGAACAGATAGCATCAATAAAATAGGAAAGATTAACAAAAGGAAGTTAATTCTTCTAATATTTTTTTCCTTACCTCTGCTTACAACGCACGAGGTGGCATAAACAACCGTAGCCAACTCAGCGATTCCACCAATAAATATTATGTAATTCATTGCATTATCAGCAGAAAACTGATAAGATAGCCTTGGATACTATGACATCATGAATAAATTCACAGCTATCTGAAAATCAATACTAAAAGGGAATGCACAATATCACTTTCTAAACTAATCGATTACTCAAATAGATTTATTTAGCTGTTTCTTATCTTATTTTGAAATATTCCAATCAATCCAAAACCTAGTATTAAAGATATCAGTGTTGTTGCCACCGAAATACAAAATTAAAAGTAAAGCAAACCGATATTTTTAATTATTAAGTTCTACAAGTAAGCCTTGGCTGAGATCCGCCATATTAACTTCATGTTAATATGGCGGACTACTTTCATTGGCGGTTGTAAAACCACTACTATCCTGCTTATTGGGTGTCTTAAATAGCCTTTAAAAAGTACATTTATTTGATCTGCAGAGCAGACATTTGTGATTCTCAAAATCTTTAGCTCACCACGCCAATAAAAGTTTACAACCTTGACCAAGTAAGATTCACAAAAAATAAAATAAAATATGAACATAAATAAATATATAAAATAATTTTATTTAGGTTTAGGGATACACATCCCATATTGTTTCATAGCCGAATAAGAAACTCAAAGCGTTTCATGCCGAATATAGAAACTATATAAAGTTCGGCGAGTAAGAAAATACCTGGATAGTGCAGCATATTAGTCCCTCTGGTAGTGCAACACTGAGGCAACTCATAGCAAGGGTGGAGCATAATGTGAAACCCAGCTCCTGGAGCTGGGTTTCACATTATGAGTTAATACCAAGAACAGTGATCGGAGCTTGCTCCACCCTTGCTATGAGTTGCCTCAGTGTTGCACTACCAAATGGGTTATGTGTTGTACCATCCAGGTATTTGCTTACGCTTGGACTCGCCGAACTTTATATAGTTTCTATATTCGGCATGAAACTCTTTGAGTTTCTTATTCGGCTGTGGAACAATATGGGATGTAATATTCCTTAATTTAAATAATTTCACGTCGCCGATTTGAAGCCTTTGGATCTTCATATAATTAGTAATATATAAAATAAATTCTAAATTATATAAATTAATATTTTAGAGTTATTTTTAAAATCTTTATTTTTATTGTTAATGACGTGTTTTCGAACAAAAAAAAAATGTAAAAATTCAGGAATTGGGTAAAAGACAAGTGAAAGATAACGGAAGTGGAAAATCTTTTTATATTCTCACCACCAGGAAAATGGATTTTAATACATATCCTTCCACATAAAAAGTTCGAGAATTAACTTCACAATTCCCACTCACATTACCAGAGTAGGAGGTTACAGTCAGGAATTATTCTGAAAATTGTTTTCAACGCACCAGTGGCACTTTCGCTTACACGATAACGACCTTTGACCAGTGACGTACCCAGAGGGGGGGGGGGGGCAGAGCGACACAAGATTTATCTTGTGTCGTGTATTCTTTTTCTATACTACTTATGAATTAGCGATTATTGCAGATGCTCAGTCAAAGTTTAAATTTAAATCCTGAGTGCGCTACTGTCTTTGATCATGCAGTTCGAAACATTGCAAAGTCTGAAGACATGGGATCTTTCGGCACATCCTGAAAAATAAATAAATAAACCAACTTAAACACTGCCAAGAAGTGCTATGAAAAGCGATGTGATATTGTCCCTCCAAAACCTATCTCAGAATATAACAAACAATCTCAGAATAGATAACATGAGCGTTCGTTATCCACTCCACAATACCAGAGCAAAAGAAAAAAAAAAAAAACTGGAGTGCGGGATTTCATTATTACCATTTTGTATTAATGTGAGCACTCAGTAATGGTCCCAAAGAGATAATATAACTCACACATCTATGATTACGTAATAGTGGTTGCCTAATTATGTCTCTCACTAAAGTGTTGACCACACACACACACAAAAAAAAAAAAAAAAAAAAAAACGTCAGTGCTAAAGATGACGGCTAATATTAAACACAATCAACTAATCAGAAATTTCGTGTTTATTATTTTTTTTTTCTTGAGTGACCTGAAGCAAATATTGTACAGAATAAAATTGGCTTAGAGATATAGATTCTGACAACATCAGAAATGTTCGTCAGAAAACTATATCTTAGAAATGATGGCATCATTTCAGATAGGCAACTTACGAACTAATAAATCCCACATAGGAATATTTTATTAGCCGTAAAAGCAAAAAAGTACTCAAAATGCATAAAATATACATCTCGTGTAAGCACAAGAATCCAATACTTGTCAGAATAACTCTCGATGACATTCAAAAAAGGCTCTCACGAATATATTTAAATATTCTAAAAAAATGAATCACTAACGCAAAAAAAAAATTCTGTTGAACTTTGCGAACGTGCTATGTGATGTTGCGTTGTCATTCACTGTCGGTATATATGAAAGAAAGCACATCCACTGCATGATAAGTGACTACAGTGGTGAATAGGGAAGATCGCTAGGCTCAAACGGCAAGAATTTTTCCCTTAAGGGGATGAATATTGTATTCTATTTTATACGTACAGAGCCGACACAGTTTCGGTTAGGATCTCACTAAACGTCACGATGCATTGTGTGTGTTGGGGAAGCTATTTTGAATCATAATTACCCCTATAACTCGGCTTCTAACGAAACAAATGTCATAAACAGTTGACACAACACTAATGAAGGTTGCCGTTTTCGACAACAAAAAGATTCAACAGGGGGCGCCGCTAGTTTCTTCTATTTTCGAAAAGTTCGATTTCTTTTTGGACAGAGGGGCGTAGTCGAATGGTTTTGTTTCTCGAATCATTCCAAACAGTTAGTGATACGAGAGGAGAAAATTCTTATACAGTGTCTCAGTCTCCCGACCAAAAACAAAACAGCAACTTGTTTGAAATAGTTTAATTGCAGAGAAATAGCAGCTGTAGTTATTAAATCTTAAGGTAGGACGAATTTGAAGGCAACCCCACAGAAACAGATCAGATGATAACGGGATGAGTCAACTGACAAACTATGATTAAAACGCCGGTAAAAACAGGCGTAGATACGAAAGTCTTCTATATACTAACCTGACTGTTTACAAATAGAGATAACGAAGGTCACACCATTGCCGATAGTAAACGTACCTTGTGACAATTATCTGTAGTTTGGTACGTATTTTAGCCAATCAGTTTTATCGGCCTTGTTCAAGACCCATATAAATTTCTAGCAAAATAGTGTTGTCGTATTGTGTATGTGTGTGTGTGTTATTGCGTCGACCTTTTTGTACTAACTAAAACCTATTTGGTCACAATGAACAGCCGTATATCCATCGCCATTCTCGCTGTTTTGTTTCTCATCAATGGACCAGTGGAATCCATTAAGTTTAACAATCCATTCCAAGCTAACTACTATCAGAGGCTGATGAAAGAAGAATTGATGAATCTCTTAGCTAAACCACAAGTTCTTGACAGAGAACGAAGAGGATGGACTACTTCAAACGATAATCATGTAAGTTGTCTTAATAGCATGCTTATGGCCAGTGTGACTTTCTTTTTTTTATAAACATAAAATGTCTTTTTAGAGTATTAACCTAAGTTGATCTTTGATACTTCCATTCTATTTGCTTTAGAACATAAGAACAGTGCAGCAATTCAGTTTTGATAACTGTGGTACATCTACGGATCCTCTTCAACTAAAGGCCTTGTCAGTATCACCAGATCCAATACAGGTTCCAGGACCTGTGGATGTTAATTTTGATGGCATAACCACAATTAACATCACCTCACTCTTCCAGGTAATTTATAAAGTTAAATGAATAATTCTTATAAAATCTGAAAAATAAAATAAAAATAAATAAAAACGTTCTTTAAGTTTTTTTAAAGATATTTCAGTTAGAAACGAAGTAGCCATTGATCTAAATATCTTTTTTGGCCTATATATAATCGATGTTTAATTTAATTTCCTTTTGTTTTGCAAGCTGGACTTAACAGTGGAGAAGAAAGTCTGGATTGCTTGGGTTACCATTCCATGTGTGAGTAATATAGGTTCGTGTTCGTACAATGATCCATGTGATTTGATCCCAACTCCATGTCCGGAACCTTTAAAGAAGCAAGGTCTTCCTTGTAAATGTCCAGTTGCAAAGGTAAATTCATTTCATATTTAGTGAAATTTTATTATGATTTCAATTTTTCAATTATGATTTCTTCTGATGATTAAATATTACTGCGACTTTTTTTCCCTATGTTTCTATGTAATCATATTTTTGTAATGGATCGCAAAAATTTAATATTATTGATAAGTTCCATAATCTCTAATTCAAAAATTTATAAAAGAAAGCCATAAAAAGCAAACGATGAAGCCGAACCTTTAGATTTATTTTCTAGGAAAAGACTAGTCATTTGTTTCGTCTGCTTTTTTGCTGCACTGCAAAAAATCATATTAATGGTTTCCCATTTCGTTCTAGAAAATTATTACTGACTACTTATGAGCAAGCATTTCAGACATATTAAAGCGTTGCCGAAATATACCGACTCAATTTAATTGATTTAATATGAAATAACCATCAACAAGTAATGTTCGTACTTTCATAAACAGTGTAATTCCCAAAACTACTATAGTGCCGACTGTTGACAGCTATCTTAAATTACGTACACATGACTTAGTAAGAATGCAGCTTTGTCCATTTGATAACGGTTTGTTTTTATTGCTTCTTGTTGTCAGCAGATAAATTTTTTAAATTATGCCCGAGCGACCGTTTTATCGCTCTGAAGTTTTACTAGACAAATAATAAATGTCATAAACGGTATTATATGAATACAACATTATTTTAATTTCTTGCTGCAAAAAGAAATTAATGAAATGTTTTATTACTAATTAGATATTATTACAAAAATATGAATAAATTGAACCTCATAACATGACGTCAAAAGATAGACGGCAGCACTTACGTCTGCTGCTATTTTCCATCATAGTGGATAAGCGTTTATTTTCTTTATTGTTGGAGAATATTTATCTTAAGAATAAATATGAATTTCATAACATTTTCTCCTCATAGAGATATATTTATTTCATTTAAAGCTGTGTACTGTGTGCTAAATAATCGACTTTTTTGTTGTGAATTAAAATTTTTAAATTTTTTATCTGTTAAAAAACTAAAGCGAATTACACAGTAACCAAAAAAGATTAGCAGAACGAATACATTTAAGTTGTTATATATTTGGAATATATAATTACTGCTATCCGGCTATATTAAAAAAAAAAAAGGGTAGAAACATTAAGTTTAGTACATTAAACAATGTACTAAACATTAAGTTTAGTACAGTAGAATCAACTCTTATATAGCACATATTTGGTTACTAAATTTAATTTTCTGCACACGTGTTTTTATTTTCCGTTCTTCACTGAGCCAACAACAGATGCAGTTGTTTTTCTTGAGGGCTCTTTTTGGATGATTTTCGTAAGAAAATCATCACTGAACTCTTTCGAAACCCTGCTTCGTCCACTTCTTTATAGAAAAATATATATATATATATTTCTTTTGAATGAAGGTGTTTGTGTAGCTCCTAATGAACGTGAATAATAAACGTTGAGTATCTAAAAAAAAAAAAAAAAAAAGAAACTTGTTTTTTTCTGTCGTGTAATGTTGAATACCGGCGTTATTTTAAAACTTGAATATTATAGCTATTTCACATGTTTCCCTTGTTTTCAAAGTCTATGTTTAAACTTTATGGGATTAACATCTGGGAAATTATCAACTGTGTTTTTAAGATAAGAATGTTTTTTTTTTTTTTTTTTGTTTGGAACAATAATTCTAAATTATTGAAGAAATATAATCGAATACAAAATACTCTAGATTTGTGATCATTATTAAATTCTCCCAATATTCGATTGTTCCAAATTCTCTAAATTTATGTTCAAATATTCACATGAATTTCATGGAAGTCTTTTGGTTGGAAAGACATGGATTGTCCAGTTGAATGCACTCAAATCATTTTTCACGTGCTGTTTGGCTTCAGTGATTCATAATTTTTGAATTTATACGTTTGAAGGTTTGTAACTAGAGGGATTACCATCACCAGAGAACGCCTCAATGATTTCGACCAGTTTGAGATTCAGAAGACAATCTGTTTTTTTCTTACTTCCTTTCCTTCAGTCATTCATTTATTCTTTCTTCATTTAAAATGACAAAGCATACAGCCGTACCACCGATCCCGCTTATCAGGATCTATGAAGGTTGGCGTTCAAGGAAGTAATTAAAGTGCAGAAGGTAAAGAACTTTAAGCAGGATTACTTTTTTTTTTTTTTACAAAAAAAAAAAAAAAAAAATTGACTAAAGCAAATTGGGTTTCTATTTCATAGTACTCGGAATGAAAAAAGTTGACGATTGAATTCATATTATTTCAGACAGCAATATCACCTCTCCGAGTTCCTTAGTACTGAGAGTTTTTGCTCTCTTAGGTTTCTGCCTGGTCTCTGGAGGCGAATATACGCGCTTTGAGCGTTCGTCTCTCCTATAAGGTTCGACTAGGGCAACTCGTAGTATAGCGGTGAGTGTATTCCCGCAAGCTCTCTGGTCAATTTTCGCACGAAACTTTTATAGTTTCTGTTTTCGGCTTCGAAATGATGTTGGATTGAATATCCACTTAATTTATATAATTTTGCATCGCCGAAGTGAAGCCTTTTGGCCCTTTATTTTAGTAAAGTTGATTACGATTAAAGTGTCTTTGCTTGTTCCCTTGGCGAATTAAAGGCATCAGTCAGTGTATGGATGTGGGTGCATAGAATTTCTTTATGTTAAAATGATTTATTATATAAATTTGCTGCTTAATTCAAAACTTTGTGGTCAAGGAAATTTAATCCTAATCCTCTGGCCTCCTCTCCTTGAGAAGGTTGCAGCTAATTACTAGGGAGATAGGAAGCAAGGTGGTTTTCCGTTGTCTTCCTTGTCATAAGTATTTATGACTGTAGTCGTGTGTGTTCACGGGGTCGGTTTGCCTGTTTTGGGGAACGAAAAAAGCCGAGTTTCTGGGTGAAAAAAAAATCCCCACCCCTCCTTATGAGACCGGCTAATTCACCTTTCGTCGAAAGAGACCAGATGAAGGTTCCTCACGTCATAGACGGGAATCGAACCCAGGTCTCTTCGACTAAACGAAGTCGGAATTGACTTCGACGTCTATTGACTCCGACTGAGCTACGGAGGCTCCAAGGAAAATTAAACATTATTTTATTCTAAGCATTGTTGTTATCAGGCTAAATGTCCCACTGCAGGGCAAAGGCCTACTCAACCTCTCCCACTCTCCTTTCCTGGGCCATTCTTGTCCATGTGACATTTAGCCGCTTTTCGATATCATTTCTCCATCTTTTTCTCTATCTTCCAGGTCTTTTTCTGACTCCTTCCCTCGGCAGCCACTCTGTTGCTCTTTTTGGCCATCTATCAGCGTGATATCTTGCCAAGTGGCCTGCCCATCCATTTTGATTTCCTAGCTCTCCAAATATTTTTATTAGGTCTCTTAAGTTCTTGTTCTTTATTCTGGTTACTGCGAGTAAACTCCTCTCCATTGCACTTTGGCAAACTTGGCGCTTTTTTGTGTGTGGTTAATGCCCAAGTCCGAGAATCATAAGTCAACGTTGGTAGAACAATCCCATCTAATAATTTTCTTTTTAGACAAATGAGGTCCCCTTTCATCCATTGCTTCAATCCCTAGTAGATCTTCCAAGCACTGTCGTCTTGCACTGGAATTTCAAGGTGAAAATGATTTGACATGGAGATCGTTTTCTAAGTATTTGTAGTTCTCCACATATTCCATTATAGTATAATCAACAACAATGGGAATATGTTCGTGGTTTGTCAGTATTTTAGTTTTATGATACAGTAGTCTATTGTTAGACCAATTTCCTTGTCTTTTTTTTATGCTCAATTCATTAATCATCATATTAATTCGGGAGCCATCTTCAGCAAGGACGTCATCCGCAAAACGTAATTTTGCTGATTTTGGGATGACGTCATTCTCTAAACAGTACCTGTAAAAAGTTAACAATTTATAAAGACTTTTAAAACAACTGAAAGCACGAAACAGAGCAAAATAATTTTCACCGTTTTGAATATTTATTCCTCCTAATCCAAGAAAAGTTGCTTCCGGACAAGTTAATGTAAACAATGAATAAGAGAATAACTTGAATGAGTCTTGCAATTATAAAAATATCTTCGTTAATAATATGATTGGTCATTCAATTATGCTCATTACCAGTTTGTATTATGCCCAATTTGATGAGAAGGCACTTACATTAAGTCAAATCGTACGTCTATAAGTTTAAGAATTTGAAATAAATTCTAATGTCTGGATTTAATTGAAATAATACAGTGATAGATCCGCATGGGTTTGTTACGTTTTCTAATTGATTTTGTTTTCTATTTAGGGGGAATATGTGTTAAAAGATGGCGTTTTCCAGATTCCAAAAATATCACTTCCCTCTTGGATCTCTGACGGAGATTTCTACGTCAAAGCCACGGGATCTCTCGATGGAAAAAGCCTTTTCTGTTACGAGGTGTACGCATCTATAAAAACAGATTAATGAAACGCGTACGATAGTTCAAATTAATGTGAGGGGGAAAAGATCGAAGAGACTCATCGCATCATTTTCAGATTGATGCTTATTTATGTATATTTGCTAATTTAAGTTTAATATTTTTCCACTTGTTCTTCCTTCACCATATTACATATCAGTGTTCCATTCGCTATTCTAGTCTCTGCTGTTGTGAGAACAAAGCAAAACCAAAGGAATATTAAATGTATTTTTGAGATAAATAATAAAAACTGAACTCAAATTTGAATGTTTTTTTAAAATATTTTTATAAGAGTGATTCCTCAAGTCTGTACTACGGATGTCAAACTACGTTTTTCTTCTCCTCTTAAATTTAAGGACCCACGGCAAAATTATGAAGTGTTCTGCGAATTCGCATAAGACGGTAATTCACTGTAAAGTCAATAAACAAATACAAATAGGTAAAAATTTCTTTATTTCAATATGAACGTAAGAAATATCACGAACTGTGGCTTTCGCTTTCTCCAAACATTCCGACTTGACATGGTTTTTGACCACAGCAGCACCCTGCAAGCAACTGTTGCTATAGTAACCGATAGGACATGTGACTTGCCATCGGAATTGCAACCCCAACGCATATGTTCAGTTGTGGATTCATAAATAACACCCCTGGGAGAGAGAGAGAGAGAGAGAGAGAGAGAGAGAGAGAGAGAGAGAGAGAGACCAACGTACGCAACCAATAGAACAACTCGGGAAATTCTTTGGCTGGCGAGGCTTATCAGTGTTTGAGCACATCCTGGAGTTGCAGTTCCCCAGTGATATCTTTTGTCGTATTCATGGTTGAATTTTTTTCTTCTTCTTCACACCACTGTTTCCACTTGGTTCGGAGTGTCGATTCCGTGTTTAGAAAGTCGGTTACCGTTCTGGGTTGTGTGAAGAGGTGGTAGAGAGCCATTACTGTTGGATCGAGTGTCACCAGGAACATTTTGAGTGAGGACAGAAGATGTCGTCTTGGAATCTGCGAAAAAAAGAAAGTGAAAGAAGTATTAGTGGAAAAATCACTAATTAATCCGAACAGTGACTTTGGTTGGAGTAAGAATGGTAACAGGGATTCAAGAAGCTCATATCAGTGCTCTCTCTCTCTCTCTCTCTTTCAAATACATAACACCACCACCACATTTTGTACTTACCTGAGTTAATGAGGCTTTCTAGTCTTTTTCGACAAACTATTAACCTTTCCATACATTTTTCCATTCTCCTTCGGAGTTCGGTAGGAGCGGCAATAGTATAAATAAGAGGATTCAGGGCACTATTGATAGGAAGCACAAAGACTACGATGCAAGCATTGAGTTCCTCTGCAAGAAAACAATTGAACTCTTGAATGTACTGTTTTAGCAGTGGCAGCTATGGTCATTGCAATATTGAATCTAAGTTAAAGATTAGGTGGAAAGTGATTCTGGAGTTATGTTTCTAAATAATTAAGAGATATGTTGATCTGAGAATTGGACAACCATGTAAGCAGCTAAGCCAGGAGGAGTATAAACGTATTGTGTTGATAAACAAGCAGTTGTTTTTGTCGTTTTTGCAATGTACTCAACTGCTCAGCAAGAAAAAATAAATAAAATAACGACCGAAGTAAAATCTTTCAGTGCCATCTGAAATTACATCATTCAGTCTTTATTGAAATATCTGTAAAATTTTATGTGTTCGAAGCGATTCGAAACTAGCTCTTCACAAAACAAAAGTTTTCCATCAAGGGGAACATTATTTTTCTAAACGAATCTATATAATACTATCAGCTACTGTAAATTCAATTCAGAAAACAGAATTTAAACCAAACAGCATCGCAGACATTACTATAAAACTGATATTTTTCAAATAGATATGAAAAGTATAAAAACAATTCCTGTATAGCGTGTAGTAACTTCCGTGACGCTAGATTGGCAGAACAAAGTTCGTTATAGGCTCCATATTTAACCTATTATACGATTAACTTAGTTCCCGAATTAGGTGAACAAGATTTCCCTCCGAGAAACTCGAGGTTTTAGCATCACAACGCACAAAATCCAACAATAGAATTCACTCCATCAGAAAGTAAGCAGTTTGACACGAGATGGAAAAAGTTATCTATATTCTATCTTCACCTATAAGTTTATAAATCTTCGGTAGAGGTAATGTCAACAACTACTTCTGATGAGTAAGGGTGGAGACGGATCACCTACCCATTTCCGAAAGTCTCTCTTTGGGATAAAAAAAAAGTGTTCTAAGAGGTTTTTTAAACTAGCAACGATATAAAATAAAAATAATCATTTTTTAAAATTTATTTTACAAATAAAATAATAAATAAATCACTAATAGTAATAAACTCGATTAAATTGAACAAATAATTTAAAATCTTATTTCCCAATTGACAGTCAATCTCCTCATCCTTAGCCATCACTGATAGCTGACCTAAGGCAATCAGTGATTTAATAGACATCCGAGGAGGAGAGTATGGCAGACAACTGCCACCATAATGTGGTCTTAACAATCGTGTTATTGTCTGAAAGAGAGTTTTACGGACAATTATCTTGAGATGAAGTGTTGAAACTGAAATCTGACAGTGAAAAAAACTGTTTGCTTTTCATTAAGATCGAATAACTGATGAACCGGCTGAAAGGTGTAGAAAAAATTCCTATACTTGGCAACTACATTACATCTTATAACGGCCTGTCTTCTGATAGGCCAGCGCTACGGAAGTGCCAGTTCCACAGAGCTGTATGGTTTTTGGAGCCACAATTGTAAGAGGTTTCTTTTATTAGATATTCAAAGTTGTGGCGCTCTTCAGATATCTCTATATTTTTGTTAGAAAGTAAATTCGAACACAGACCATTTCGCAGTAAGGTCTTGCCATGCCATCTGATAAGCCTAGGCAGACTCTTTTATTTCTATAGAAACACTAAAGAATAATGTTGTATAAACAACTCAAATCAACTCATATCACTGTTCCTACTATTAATGAATAAAGATCTTTTCTCAGAATTCAAGAAATGGAGGAATAAAATACTCACCAGAAATAATCATCTCCGTGAAGGCAATGAGTTTGACAATTACAATGGGTATCCAACACATACAGTCAGTCAGGACGATGAAAAAAAACCTCAAAGCGAGTACTGCATCTTCGCGTTTTTTAACTGTCACTGGTCGCGCCCTCTTTCGGTCTTGTTTGATAATAAAGAACATTCTGCTGTAAAGAACGATGATCAGCATAACCTACAAAGTAACGTTAAAGTATTTACTGCTTTAACAAAACAGTATTCGCTTCTACAGTTTATTTAAAACTGCACTTTGGCTTAGTTAAGAAGAAGAGATCTACTTACGGCAGAGAAATTTATCCCCAGGAACACAAAGGCAGAGTATTGCCAACCCAAGATGTACGGATCGTAAATATGCAGCGGAAAACAAAGTCCATTGCTGGAATAGAAGGATTTCTCTCCAGGCCATTGGACCACAGGGAAAACTGCTAGAGTTAGTCCTAACAACCATACACCTAACAGACTGTATCGAGCTGCTGGGATGGTGACCATGCGGACATTGCTTCGGATGCAGCGATAACGCTCGACTGTGATTAGCGACAAGATGAGGACCGAAACCTCACTGGAGACCATTGCCAAAGTTCCGCATAGAGTACACCGCCAACTGGACATCCAAAAATGTGCATGCTGATTGTATTTATCTCTGTATACAAGGTCTTGAGAACCAACAGCCAGAAGGTAGATGCCCATGAGAAGATCAGCAACTAAAAGTAAAGAGATTTGTTAATCTTTGTAAACTTAATTATTCGGAATGGTGATAGATGGCGCTGTACAGTACATCAAAATCTCTATACACTTGCATTATTCTCAAAAAGTTATACATTTATGAAAATTATTCTGGAAATCAATATTCAACTAATATTTTTTAATTACCAGCAAGATTTCGAATGAAGAGGGATAGAACATGGTCTTCTTTTGATGAAACAAACCTCCACGTGAGAACAATCAAGTTGCCAGTACAGGTTACCAAAGCCACAACCCACACACATAACCGTAAAGCTGGCCATACCAACAAATGCTCCGTAGAAGACAGACCATCCGTCTTAGGCTTGCAAATTCGGGCATATGGGGCATAGCTGCAGTAGTGGAACTTCTTAAAATATCTGTGAAGAAGAAGACATAACTTGTGAGGTCCTTTCAATAACTATACTCGAGAAAAAAAAAGAGTTTTAGAGAACAGTTGGACTCTTAGATATCCATTTTTACAAATAGATAGCAAGTGTTATTATACAATGTCATTAGAGATTAACAACATGTTGTATAAATGCAAACTGCAAATGTGAAAGCATATATTGCAATAAGTTTGTGTGTATTTTAAATACTACGTTAATGTTACAAAGAGGGGGGGGGTCCATAAAACTTAGATGTATCCATCCATCCTTGGATATGAATGGACTGCTTGCTCTTTAGAGAAACCCCTCAATGTGATAATATTGTAAATTTCACTGTTCACTGTATCAAAAAAGAAAACAGAAAATATAATTTAAAATTATCTTGGTTGACAGCTTCCATTTTACTCATTGGATAAACACCGACAAGTACTGCTGGATTTAAATTATCTCACGGTTTTCAATTGAAGATACAGTGAATTCATGGGATACCTCCTGTAAACCGTAAAAAAAAAGTGTCTAAGGAATCATTCTTCTTCATTATAAAGCATGGCCTTATTGCAGAAATAGTCCGATAAAATAAACTTTCAGTAGATTAGGAGCATCAAAACATCCACCATACTTTCCAATGACTAACATATCGTCTGTTCCTTGGACACTGAGCTTAATGGACAGTATTTGCAACTGGTCGCCCGAATGGTGATTGGTCTCCAGAGGCTTAAAGAATACTTTCAGAAGTCATTTACCGCCTTGTAAATCAGTAAAAACATTTATCTGAATGTTGCTGGAGAGTTTAAGTTGACTGGGTCCAATAAAACTCCTGTAACATTCTCCAGCGGGTTACTGAACCTTTCTTAGATATTTCCTTCAGTTCTCGCAGGATCGTAATACGTTTAGGGAACTTAAAGAACCTCAAAACGTTATTGTTATAATTATAGCTCACCATTCAAGTAATTTTCTATTCCCTTCTAAGAAACTATTTCTGCCATATACACTATTGTCTCTTCAGTTCCCAAAAAATAAATCCAATATTTACTTTTATCTGTTAGATTTGAGAACTGTTATCCATCTTACGTAAGAAAAATAATAATAAAATTCTAAGAATTATTAAAGATTCATAAGAAAATCACCAACAGTTAAGTAATTTAACTTTCATGATAAATTAATTCGTGACTACCTTAAACTACATTTTGATATATTCACATAACTGCAGTCTGTATTTCGTTCCCTGTGTTTGTTTTGCAGCACGTAGTTTACATACAAAAATCGTTATAGGCATAAGGCTGTTAACCACTTTATACTAGAATTATGGCTGGAAATCCAAGGTTACTTGGAAGGTCGTGGGCACTTAAATGCCTTAAAACAATAAATATGATGTTAGTTGCGAATTTATTTAGTTATTTATTTTCAGTAAATAATTTATGTAAACAAAACAAATATCTGAAATTTATTGTAAACAACTAACATTTCATCTCATCAAATACATTTATTTTCAGTAAATAATGATCATATTCTTATATGAAAAATAGGTAGAAATTCTTATTAAATGATGTTTTTGATATGAAATTTAAAATAAAGAATAAATAAACCCTCTAACGGCTTTTATTCTCCAAAGAGGATAAACGGATTCATAAGTATCCTTATAGTTTTTTAGTATATGAAATAATAAATATAAGTTGATGTACGGAAAAATCAAAAATATTTTGTGTAATTATTGAAATTGCCACTAGGAGGACAGGGGAATATTGACAGTCAAGTTATGTGAGTGCGGTTTTTAATGTCGAAATTCATACCATTTTGTAGAATTAAATCAACTGCAAGTGAATGAATTACATTCCTGTGAAAAGAAAACATTCTTAAGGAAATGGTAGGCATATTTTTGTGAATTTATTATAGTTATTTCTATGATTACAACTGGTCAAAGTTAGGCTGTTTTCGAGCCTATAGTTGCAGACGATTGCAGTTTCCTCTAAATAGAACATTTCCTCTAAATTTCCTTCAGAACACACGCAATTTACAGACAAAAATTACTAGTTGTGGTGGTGTTGGAGGTGGGCGGTAGATGGCGTTGATGGAGATGATTCGTAGTAGCGGTTAGGTGTAGAGACAGTTGTAGATGTCCTCCCGCGATGAGTCTTCGGACTCCTTGGAGGTATCAGGAATAATAATAATAATAATAATAATAATAATAATAATAGCAAAGCTGATGCATAGCTGTGTTGGTTGATTTTCATAAAAAATATGGCGGTGTATAAGCTAAAAGGAACTGATAATTAGTTTGCTTATAATATGCATCTTAGATGTTAAAATTACTATGAATTAGGAAAGATTAATATACTTGGTTGCATAAGTTATGCAAACAAATATATTAATTAAAGTAAGTATATTAATCTTAATGGCTATACAATATAACCATTATATAATATACTGTAATATAATAATGGTTATATAAGTTATAAGAATCTGATGATTTAAAAAACAAAATTGCGTTGTTACGCACGCTGTGCGTGTTTGGTTAACTACGGCAAGGATATATTCCGACAAGTTGATACTAGGGCTTATATTTAGGTGTTTCGATCCAATGCCATTTCTACGGTTTCCCAAATTCTTCTCTCGATTATGTTATAGCAATGGTGTAATAGTTCGGACTCATCCCATAACACGATGTCTCACGGCCGAGGCATCTTGTGGGTCAGATGAAGAAGGAACGTGTAATGACAACGATGAGGTCTCACTTCTTTGGTAATGATATCTCTGATTTGGAATTCAATATTTCTGATATGTTTTTCAATTCGTTGCTCAACAGATGTATCTGTTTGAATTTCAGTCTGTTCGTAGCATGATGAGCTGCACTCGTAACCATAGACGGTACACACCTGGATATTTTAGGGGATTATGTCGAGGTTTTATGAACTGGAGTAGTGATCTCATCCTGATAAAGGGAATGAATACTGTTTTGATTTTGTTATCTGAGTTTTTTTGCATTTTTACAAAACTAGAGCTAATATATGGAGGAATAATAAAACCTTTGATTTCATCTTCATTGGAAGCACTTCGAATGGGGGTGTTTGTTAAGAAGTCTTGAGTCAATACATTCACTGCAATCTTTTTGTAGAAAGGTGTTTTTAGAAAGTGTAGTTACATAGCTAGCTCATCCTCGTCAGCAATAAGGCGGTGGGCTCCTGATCCCAGCATCTTTTTGATGTCTGTTATGATGGGAAAAGGCATGTTGATATCTAGCAGTATGTGCAGGTTTTCGAAATATAGACACTTTTAATTGACCGCATTTCTTAGTTAATCGAAGATCCAGAAAGGGAGTGAACCATTAGATTCTAACTCGTACGTAAATTTTATCTTAGAATGTTGCCCATTGAAGTACTAATAGAAATTCAAAACTGAAGGTAGTCCATAGTTCAAGGGGCTAAAAATATATCATCAACACCCTTCCTAATTTGAGTTCATGGCGGTATTCTACTAAAACCTTTCAAATATTTCCATATAAAGATTTTCTAAACAGTGAGAAAGAGGCCATGACTAGACCGGAATTCTGTTTGAATTTTGAGTTATTGTACTTGAAAGACCCAGATGTTTGCGGAGCGCCATGACTTTGAGAATTTATCTTATAGCAGTAAGAGAAGTTCGCTGGTCGGAAATTTAGTAAACAGACTGACTATATCGAACTTGCTAAAATGTCCTCTTCGTGATGGACAATGTTGTTGATGCTGAAAACAAAATGCTCGAAGATTTTAACAAACCATGGTAATTGTCTTGTCTGGCCTTTTACTAGTTTAGCAAGACGTTTGGGGAGAAGGCATGTATAAGAATTTATGTCTTCAGCTATTGGACGTACAGATATGTCTTCCTTCTGAATTTTAGGAGTCCCGTACAGGCATGGAGGAAGAGGGTGCAGAGATTGGAGTGCCAGCCTAGTATCTCTTTTAGACTCCGTTACTAAAAGTCGGTTGGGGTGCGATTTGATGCTTTTTTGATGATCCTACTAATGGCCCATAATGGAGTATGTGCCAGTATTAAGGAGTTACCTGATTTTATTGTGATATTCTGAGTCAAGAATAACTGTAGCGTTGCCTTTATCTGATGGTAGGATCGCTATATCACAATTATTATTTTTAGACTTTTTTTAGAGGAGCCCGTTCTAAACGTGCGTACGATTGTCAGTTGGAGTCTTCGCTCCATTTATTGCGATTTAAACCGAACAAATTTAGTTTCTTGTGGAGGTAAGACAAAAAGTAGCTGGCCCGATTTTCGTTAGCAAGGTACATTTTGGGAGGTAGACCGCAAAATTCAGACCGTTGATAAAAACAACTTGATTCTGCTGTAGATAAAACATCCTTTGACTTTTTGACAACATTTTTCTCTGAATGGCTGATTATGAGGTTTTATCATTAGTAGTTTTTCTGTCATTGTTCATTTTTCTAATCAGTTAGGTTTTGTTGTACTCATAAATTTTATCTGCTTGTCTGTTGAAAATGTAATTCACTTCCGGATTTATGTATGTGAACGAACGAACGAACACACACACACACACACACACACACACACACACACACACACACACACACACACACACACACACACACACACACACACACACACACACACACACACACACACACACACACACACACACACACACACACACACACACACACACACACACACACACACATATTATATATTTAGTATTATTACTGGTATTTATTATTTTTTGAAATAGCGTGAATTCAACCATCGATTTTATTGAATTTTGGGATTAAAATCGCGAGTTTTCCGGGGAAAAATTATGCCCGTTTCAGAAATCAACTAACAAACTCGATTTGTTAGTTGAAAAGTACTTCACACATCCATTTAAAGGTTATAAAAAAGTTTGTTAATCATTATTGATTGCCAAGGATCACTTAGCAGAATTGCGTGCAACGGAGTTCAAATCACAGGATTTCATATTATGATAATTAATTGTAAGATGGTAGTTGCAGTTAGTTGTTACATTAAATCTGTGATGCTCGTTTATGCTTACGTAAGTGCATTCATCCCCATTAGTACAAACACAAACCTCTTTCACGTCAATTTTTTTTTTCGCTCGTGTGTGCGTGTGGTAGAGGGGTATTTGGAGGGGGATGCGAGTATCACGAGTAAATTCATGAGGAAAAGGAGTGTGGTTGTTTGCTGGACGTAATTCTGTCAAATTTATGTATTTTGAGGATAGAAGAGCACATCTCGTGCCATCTTCAGAAATTCTCTCCTAATTTATAAACTATGTTTTGATATCTATGTTAGTCATTTTCATTATTACTTATAAGTCTATCTCAATAATATTCGTGAGCTTTTCCTTACTATATTTTTATAGGATTTCTTTTAGTTAAATAAATTTTTAATACATTTGTTTGTGAAAGCGTCGCTTGCGAATTTTTATTATTTTTCTTTTTTTGTTGCTGTCTTAAGCATGTAAATATATTTTCAGTTATTCCTTTTTTATTTTATTTATTTATTAAGTTTTTAAAAATTAGACCAAATTACGCATTTTAATCTTTTATCGAACTTTTCCCGTCTTCTTTTAATTTTTTTTTCAGTCTAACTCAAAATGAATGGCCTTAAGAAGCAATTACATTTGTGATAAACACAGAAATATAATATTTTATTAAAATAGATTAATTTATTTATCAATATCCGCGAGTATCTTTATAAATGCAGAGGCAGGTAATCCCACCCTTCCAGAAATTCGAGTTTTGAACCCTGCAGCTATGAAATTTTGATATGGACCTGTCTATTTCACACAATGTTATGAAGCAGGATTATCGTACTATTGTCACCGTTAAGTCTACAGATAGCTAGTAGAAACGAACTAACTATCCATGATGAAAGATGTACACCAACTACTCACCGATTGTCAAAATTCAGATCTAAACGAGTTTCGCCTGTTCTCTTTAAGAAATGAAAACGCGTTAGAACATTTATTTATTTACCGTATTTATTTTTAATTATTATTATTATGAGTCCAAGAATAGCAAAAACTTGCCTACAGAGAATTATCATGCATAGGAGATTCGTATGTATTTTAGAATCGTGAAATAACGATAACTTTCTTGAATGTCTAACTAATTAGTTTATTGGGTCATTATATATACCAAATGCATAAAACTAAAACATGTTACGAGACGCGTGTACTTACATGAACTCCATTTTTACGTTTGATTCGAAATGGCGGATGTCAATATTCGATATTTCCATTCCTTGAAGGTTCCTTAAAAAAGAAAAAAAAAACGAATTCTATGATTGATCTCAACTCTGAATTCATCTCCGTAAATTACCAGTTAATTATTACTCGTATCACATTATTATTTGAAGTAAAATCACATTTTACTTACAAGGATTGCAGGTTGATCAGTTCCTTAAATATGTCAACAGCAAAAGAACTTATCATGTTGTACTCGAGATTCCTGAAAGAGTTAACCCTTTGTTTATAAAATCGGTTCGTAGTCAAACAAATTTGAAATAGTACATTTTCTTAAAAAAAAAGCAATATAATTTATTTAGTGAACTGCTTATTCCCATATTTTATGTATCTTTAACCACACAACAATTTATTTTATGTAGTTAGGTTTAACTTATAAAATGAAATATATTTTATTTATATATTTGTAATTATAAACATATGAAATATTTAAAAACTGTAGTGTAAACTGTTCAGTAATTTAACGAATACAGACTGTCACATATACGACAGTCCTTACATTGTAATTACTTCATTTTCTGTGTTAAAATGCAATACATACAGCTTGCTTAATTCTGTCAGCTTGCTGAAAATTCTACGCCTTAAGAACGTTAACTTGTTCCCGGAAATATCCCTAGGAGATAAAAAAAAAAATATATTTTTTTTTGTTGTTGTTGGATACATTTAATCTCATTTATCAAGTAGTAACAAAAAATCTGTTAATTTTAATTAACTACAAAGTAGAAAGCAATAATACTCACAGTTCGACAAGACGTACTAAGTTACTGAAAGCATTTTCGGCTACATCCTCAATGAGATTATTTTTTAGGATTCTGCAAAGAAAACCAAATTATACAGCATGTAATTAAAGCATTTAAATGATGCACGTCTTCAAATAAGAGCAAGAATTTTTTTTTTTTAATTTGTATTAGTAGGTAACCTAAATTAAATGACAAGATAAACATAAAATAAAGACTGAACTCACAACTTACAGCACCTGCAGACCTTTTAGTTTGGCAAATATTTCATCGGTGATGTGACGTATATTGTTGTATTGCAGATCACTGTAATAGTTGAGCAGAAGTAAAATTAATGCAAATATGAATAACCGACGTTAATTTAGGCTTAATATAATGCATTAAGATAATAAATGTATGAATAAAAACTAACTTCATTTACAAAGATTTCTTAAAGCATCTATTATTAACTATCTAAAATATTTTAATAACTTATTAAGCTTTTTTTTTTATTCAGTTTCATGAATTTATTGTTATTAACATCATAGCTGTTTTTATTATATGAATTTTTGAAATCATATAAATTATTTGTTGTCAAGAAACCGATTTATTTGTATATTTTATGCATTTTTGGTGTCTTAGTTGAAATTAATTAGTATAGTCATGTAATGAATCTTTTCATTAATTTAATAATAATTAGTCATCTCCAGACTGTATCTATTTAGGAAGTACTTTTTTTTCTTTTTATTTTCTTAATGTATTGGACTTATGAAAAAAATAATATGGCAATCCGTTCCTCTGTTCATTAATCACATATTTCACATTGTTTAGAAAATCATTTTGAATTTATCATCTCCTTAAAAAATAATTAAGGACATAATAATGAAAAAAGATTTGCATCGATTTTATTATTATTATTTGTCACTTCTTGGAAGTCCCAAGAGACTCATCGTGAGAGGTACCTCTAAATTACTGCACTCAATCAATACTACAATACTAAAATACTAAAAAAAAACTAAAATACTACAATCAATCCAACCTTCTACCTCCCATTAAATGTATTTTTGTCTTTAATAATGTGTGTTCTTTCCCGTTTGCTTATTTTGCTAGAGGAAACGTCCCAGTTTCCGGTAGGGGAAAAACATTATTTTCTTCATGCGAGGTAGACCAATCGAAAATTCCTTACTGTATATTTTTCTTATTGGTCATCAACCGCTGTTGATTGTCTATCACATGTAAATCATTAATTTATGAATAATGCACATGTTGATTATTTAGTTTAAAAGTCGGATCAAGTCATTTCAGTCTAGTGGAGATTTTCAACATTGTATTATTATAACAATATAGATGGCGCCACCTTTAATCAATAAAATTAATTAAATACAGCACAAAGAAAAAGAGATCGTTACCTACAGCCAATACAACTTGGAATTGGAAGAGAATGTGGCTCCCTCTAACGCCAGATAGTTATGGCCCAGGCATCTAAGAATAAACGAAGTTATGAAACAAAATTTTGAAGCTGCTTTGGAAATGATAAACTCGTATTCACATAGGGAAACATTGAAAGACCAAATCAAAATTAATTTCAAAAAAAAAAAAAAAGATTATGTTTAAATAAGTCGGATAATCGAAATATTTTTTTTTTATTCTTCTAATGTAAATCGAAGTCTTTGCCAAAGAAATATTTTCAGCAACATTGCACTCTTCGTGTAATTTGTTATCACAACGATTTTTTGTGATCTCAGAATGTCGTACCAAGTGACGTTTATTGGCATGAATGAGGAGAGTGCTGAGGAACCTTCCAAAATAGATCTGGATATGTCATTTGAATAGCAGCATGCGTCATCGTCATTAATTATATTACAATATGATTTATTCGCTAACATGTTATCATCACCTATTGTGTGAATTTGGTTCGCTGACATCGTTGGCGTTTCGACATCACTGACACGAGTTCTGCTCGTTTTAACTGGTTGTATCAATAATTTATTGTCCTGCGTGACAAGCGTTTCAATCCGTATGTAGGAACATCTTCCAATAAACAATACTTTTTGTAACATTTTGCGACCACAAAATCTCATTGCATTGCGGTGTTGTCATCTGCTTAGAAAATATGAAAAACACATTAAGGATTCTTTTTCGTTTACATATTCTGAAATGTTTATAATAATATATAATAAATGAATATTAGAATAATGAATATTAGAATATTAGAATAATGAAAAATAATGAATATTAGAAAAATTAAGAAAGAAAGTTTGTCAGTAAAATGTAAAAATTAGAGGTTAGAAGAGTAAAAAATTCATTCCGATGGATTTATTCCGAAAATTCATTCCATTGATAAGAATGTAAATAGGCGTATTTGCTTCGAACTGAGCTTCATATCGGTATGACAAACTCAGCCTTATGGGCTCCACTCACCACTGCAAATGCCATACCAATATACCATGCTAAAATTCTGCAGTGTTAATTTACAATGTAAGGAAAAGCAATTTTGCATTTCAACTGAGTATTCACTTGAAATCAGTATTCACGATACTTACAGAAGCTCCAAAGAAGGCGTATCAGTGAGCAATTCCAGATCAAATTCCTTGAGAGAGTTATTCTCTATAAATCTACAAGCAAAAGAAATTGGAAAGTGTTCAGTTATTCTTTAAAGCATTGACGACACCATGAGTCATAAGTTGAAACTATTCACTTTTTATTTATTGTTATAAACTTACAGCCACTTCAGATTGTCCAAATCCTTAAATGCTCCTCTTTCGAACTTTTCTAGGCGGTTTCGTGATAGGAACCTATTAAAGTAAATACTATATTAAAATTTATATATATATATATATATCAAGTTTCGTTATTTTCTTATTTTACTTATTTATATTATAAATGTATTAAATATGTTATTTTATTTGTTTAATATTATATTATAACATTTATTAAATTTTATTAAATATGTATGTGTCAAGGAAAGTTTCGTTATGTATTACTTTATGGTGTATTTATATTATAGCATTTAGCAGGTGTTTAAATTCAATTTAACTAATATAACTAATTTAAGCCATAGACAATCCGAGCAAGCTGTGAATTAGGGAAAATATAGTGAAGAATGTTATGTTGACGGGTACAATACGTTACACTTGATGGTAAACAGTCGAATAACAGTTTGCATTCAGCAGGTGCAAAACAGTTGTGTGGATTGCAAAATTAGATTGACTACGTTGAATTTGTCAGTCTGTTTATGAGTAATCGTACGGTTTCTCGCTCTACGTTAGCTTTGTGCAATCTAAAGTTACTCAATAGAGGACCTTTGTTATTGTTTTCCATTTTCGACGAAAACCTGCTATGCGTCGCCATTTATTTGGATTTTGTTTACGGTGCCAGTCTAATTATCTAGGACGCTGATTTCTCAACACGCGGCATTCTTATGGGTTCAATTTAATAGCGAACGAGAATGCTCAGTTTGTAGGACGGACGTGCTATTTTTGACCTGGTCTTGTAAAAGATGCCTTTACTATTAGAAGTTAACTGTTTGCATATAACAAACAAAGAAGAAATCTTTTTCAATATTCAATGCATGTAAGTAAGATCGTAGTAAGATCGTAGAAAGGCTTTTTTTGACAGTGGCAAAGTGGGAGTACAGGAGAGTACAGAAGGGAGGATGTTGAACATCCTCCTTTCTGTACTCTCCTAACACGAGAACATGCAATTGTTTATGAAAAGGAAGAAATCTCTTCGATACAAGCAATTACGGGGTATGAAAGATGTAATGCAGGCACCAAGGCAATACTGTTAACAAGACTTGATCTACTGATGGCATCTGTCACTTCCCAAGGATCTGCGAAAGGGTCTGTGGCATTGTGGATGGTATATAATTTTATTCTTCTATTAATACAGCACGTTTCGTCGCTACTGTTTCTGTGGTATATTGGGACATAGCCGAGAAAAAACAACAACTGAGAAACGAACTGAACCTGATCAGCTTCTTTGATTAGCGCTGCTTTTAACAAGATTGTTGAATGTAGACTAAGGAACTTTTGTCACAGTGATAGCTAGTTCATTCTTAGGATACAAACATCTCGTGCATTCGTTTCATTTCAGAACATCCGAGATAATTATTCAATGGGATTAAAGTCGAGGCTTTGCAAAGATAGTATGACAAAAACAAGGATTTTTCAGAATCATTGTCTTTGAAAAAGCAAACCAACCAAAAGAAAATAGGTGAAACCCCCTCGATAATTTGTTGCTTACACCAAACTTCACTGGGAGTATCAGGCTGGAATTGTTTGGTGGGAATACGCCATACCCATTCGCATCCATCAGTTATGTAAACTTTGTACTCTGTTCACGAAATATTTTCTGTGATATCAGCTGGCGAACTGTTAACAGGAGTTGTCAATATTCACGTGCCGTGGTTAAATTATCTTCAACATTGTGTAGCGCGCAATCCTGCTTTCCTGCCAGGGTTCCCAAACTGTTGCTTGCAAGTACTGCCGAGCTCTATAAACGAATTGTGCTCTTCTACAAATGCATACAATGCTCACGAGACATCAGTTTAGTTTAATAATTTAACGTTGAGTTTAGAAAATGCGCACGTATCCAATTTTTTTTTTGTTTGTTTTTGTTTTTGTCTTGAAGATGCTGACTTAAGCAGATAGACTTATTCAGCAGTATTGTCAATACGTTGTTGATATCTTTTTCTAAATGAAAGATGTTAAGTTGTTGCTTTTGTTGGACACTTATTATTTCTTTTTTTAGTTTTGTTACAGAACTAGTAATATATCTACAAACTTATCACATAAAATTATTTATAATAGTTAAGAATGCATATGGTAGCTTCTTTAGTCAAATGTGCTTAACTCGTTTAAATACCAATCGTTTAAAAAATTTAAAAAAAATAGAAAATAAGAATAATCAAATAATCACTTACAGGGTGTTCAGGATAAATTTGACAGTTTCGTAAGGAAAAAGAAAATCTTCTTTGTATCTATTAAATTTAATGAATTGACAAAAAAACATTACAGGCAGAGTTAATTACAATACTATCAACAAGATTTACTCAAAATAACCACCATTAGCATCGATCACAGCTTCAATTCTGCTTCGGAACCTCGAACAAGCTGATGCTACAGTCTCCCTGGGAAGGGCCGCAAAAACTGTTTTAATTTTATCCATTAACTGGGCTTTTGTATTACTGGAAGTGCGATTGGTGTCTTTTTCAACTGCGCCCCATACAAAATAATCCATGGGGTTAAGGTCTGGGGAGTTTGGAGGCCAAACATTTGGACTGGTGAAGTCGTAGAAATTTTCAGACAACCATTTTTGACTTTTCCCAGAGGTGTGGCAAGGGGCCGAATCCTGCTGCCATACATACGGCCTACCATTGGCTACCCTTGTTATCCAGGGCTTGACTACAGTTAGCAACTCCACGAACAAAGCCCGAATTCCAATGCCAGGGTTCTTCAACACCTGTTCCTGCAGATTTGCGAGGAATTCTGCTGTACGAACGCAATCAGATCGTCTGCTAGGGATCTTTCTTCTTGCTACATCCTCGTAGTCACCATTGCAAGTCTCTAGTTCATGCCTGATTGTTTTTATTGTATTCAGGGAGCATTGGGCAGCAGTCGTAATATCCTTATTTTGATGGCGGGCACGAATCATCATGATACAAGTTATTCTCTTCCATGATTCAGGTGGGTTCCAGCTATCCATCCTTTCTGACATCTTGTATATAAATGAAGAAGGGTCCAAACTTTTAAATGAAGAGAAGTGTGTGTTAATACATGTAACTTACGGAAAAATATAATTAATTATAAATATGTCAAATTTATCCCGAACACCCTGTATATTTAGTTTGTACAGAATTAATTTATAGTATAGAAAATGTTCACTATACTGTTTGGAATTACATCATGATAGCGCGTAAAATAAGTCTGTCAGCTCATGTTTTCGCAGCCGTTTTGTCTGGTTGCAGATGGAATTCGTATCATTGCGTATATGAGATTGGCTGGTTCACCATCGGCTGAGAATTCATTATAAAGTTTCGTGATGTTCTGTACGTTCTTGTCTAAGTTACAAGGAGAGGTAAAAAATATAACTAAGGAGGAAAAATAAAGAGGGGTAAAAATATTTACTAACAATTCTATTCTGTTCAGGTGCTGTGGACAAATTAAACTTTATTCCGTTAGAATGAATATTCCATATATTTTCATATGTAAAAAATGAGCCAGTTATTGAGAAGGCAGGTTGGCTGCAATTTAAAAACAGCTACTTTACTGATATTTTTACTAATTAGTGATTTTGTTGATTTTAAAACAATAATCCCAGTTCAGTATAACTTCTATTACATGGTTGGCATTATTCTTTCACCGTATTTTCTTATGGGATACCACTTATAATTATTTTTTAGGGTGAATAAGTAAAATGAGTAACAAATAATCGGTTGATGACTAGTAGCAGTGTCTACAGTATTTTACTTTCTATTTCCTTCTTAACTGCCTTGCGCTCCATTTTGTTCCAACTGTGCGGAAGTTTTCAGAGGTCTCTTACCAACTTAAGAAAGGACTGATTTCAGATTTTGTGTGGAAATGGAATGGCGTAACGTCTGCAGAGAAAGGGAGTCTTCTCCTGCATTCTGATCTTCATTCTAGTCCGATTTCCTCTGAATTTCTCGAGAGGCGTTCAGTGACGTCATAAAGAACAGTCCCAATTTGGACAAAATCATTTGAACGATGAATATTGTTAGAAGTGTCTGACTCCCCTCTCTTTATTTTAGTCCGATTGGACTGAATTTCTCGGATAGAGGTCTTCAATGACCTATGAAACATTTATATCTCCAATTTAGTGTTACATTACATTGTACTGGTTGGAGTTATGACTGAAATTACTAAGGTTTTGAGGCCAGTGTATTATGCATCAGTTAAATACGTGAATTCTTTAGTCGGCGGTCTTTTTTGCTAAATGTTTTTGCTTGGGTCTTTCCAGTTTTTCAAAACTGGAAAGACCCAAGTTTTCCAGTGGTAAAATCCTACCTGTATAAACCAAATTCGTTTAAAACTGGACGCTCCCACTGTAAAGATGGCGGCAGGAAAGGAGGTGCAGTTTTTATTTTACTTAATTTCATTTATTAATTGGATTTAACGCTTCGCATTTTGGAGTCTGTTTACTGTTAGATACCTTTGTGGAATGAAAGTGGGAGATCGATCATATTTAACTATGAATAGGATTTACAGCTAGTCGAACATTGGCCCTAATGATTTCAGTAATCAGTGACTGGCTATTATGCTGCTGTATAATGCCAGTCACTGTTTACTGAAATATTCTTGATAATTTAAAGAACTTATTATTCTGCGCAGAATTCGGTGCTTGTAAATTTGAAAAAAAAAAAAGTTTGGTAGGTTTTGCACTACAGAATCCGGTAATACTGCTCTTTGTTTTCTAATAGTTGTTGTTTGAATAGAGATCGTACAAAACGCCTGCTGATGAGCCAAATAATTAATTATGTTTTCTCGGCCATTGTGTATGATCTCTGCAATTGTGGCTGTGCGGTTTTATGCCATAACACAGCACAAAATTTCGTGAGATTTACATTAATTTGAGTCTATTTTGTTTTGAATTGTTATAGCATTACCTGTCAGTAGCGCACTCAAGATTTAATCTTTGGGGGGAGGGGGGGGGACCGAGTTGAGCAGACGATTTGAGAAAACACACTACCTATTGCATACGATCTATGACTGAGCATCTACATTGATCGCTAATTCACAAGTAGTATAGAAATAGAAGACACGAGACAACATAAATATTAAAAAAAAAAAAAATTTAATTAGGAAAAGATTTTTGGACAACTTTCTAGTGTTTTTTTTTTCCTTTTTTGGGGGAGAGGGGGGGGGTTCCTTGCCTCCCTCTAGGTGCGCCACTGCTTACTGTCTTTCGATATCCCCAGTGAAGGCTATTTTCTTCTCGTTCTTCCAGTTGCATTCCAAGCTAGCAAACGAGCACATTCAGAATACAAAAAGTCTTTTATACAGCCTCGCGAATGGATTTAGGTGTTTTCTGCAAGTCTTGGCATTAAAGACAAAACCATTTTCGCTTTAATCAGCAAACACATATGCAGTATATGACGCTATATTTAAACACAGCGTGGTGAATTTCCCAGAATGCGAATGAAATCCATATGGCGAACGTTTCCGTAATAGGGCTTAATGCTCTCAAAGCAACTCAGAATAAGGTTGAAAAAAATTTTCAATTTAATAAGAGGAGTACCTTTTTATGTTTGTACTTAAACACTTGAATAAAGGAGTTTAGAAGCGTGTCTCTTCAAATTATACAGAACAATTTCCGCTTATCATTCTAGTAAAATAGCTTTTATTATGCCCCGTTTTAATTATCATTGTGTTATCCACAGACATGCCTCTCGATCTAAATCGCCAAAAAAAAAAAAATGTCGTTGATAAACATAACCTTGACCTAAACATACACTTCTCATATAAAAAATAAATAAATGATAAGTTGAACATAATAAATAATAAAAATGCCTCAGGATTAAGGAAATAGAATCAGAAAGGAAGAAAAAAAACTAATGCAAAATGTAATTACTAAAGAAATTGTCAATGCACAAAATAGAAAATTAAAAAAAAAAAAAACTAGAGTGAACGCAGCAAATATAATTGCCTAAGTACATGAATTTTGGTTAATGATTTTAATCAGTTAAAATAGCGAAATGGCCAATAGTTTAATTATTTGTTGCAATCAGGCTTAATCGAAGTTTGGATGATATCTGGGCGTAGTTTCCTCATCATGAAAGAAAATAACAAGGTTGCAAACTCAAGTAATTATCGGTCAATAATATGGCTGCCAAATGCTTTTAAAGCTGTGCGCTGCAATCATAGCGAATTCGATATACCATACTTGTGTGCTTATCAAAGAATCAGATTTATCTGAATGAGCGAAGATGCAATGAAAAAAAAAAGCTAGGGGGAACAAAACACCATCTCCTTATAGACAAAATGATCTTCAAAACTGCAAAAACACGAAAAATGAAACATAGATAAACTGCAAGAAAATATTTGACTCTCTTCAACACTCCTGGATCCTAAAATCACTGGAAATATTTGAAATTAGGAAAAACATATGTTCTTTTCTGGCCGCTGCTGTGAAAACAATTTTACCGTTCAGTATTGAGCAATTGGAAGATATTAGCATTAGAGTGGAACTTTCCAAAGGCCACCATTATCTTAAACATTTCTTTAATACCGTTATCCGTCCATTATTTTGAAAAAATACAACTCAGATATGAAATTTTTAAAAATAATATTAAAATTTTACGTGCTGTATATAGATAACTTGAAGTTATATGGAAAATCGGTGCACCATATTGCAGTGGCGAGCTGGGGGGGGGTCCTCCCCCGGGAGGCACTTTGAACCTTTTTGAACTTTTGCAGTTAATTCTAAAATACAGTCTCGAGAACACAGTTCCAAATATTGTAATACTACTGCGAATTTTCCTAACAATTGCTGTAAGTGTTGCTAGTTGTGAGAGGAGTTTTTCTAAATAAAATTGACTAAGAATTACCTACATTACTATGGAATAGACTTCGCTAATGTCATCGACGATTTTTCTAACAGAAAAACAAGAAAAAAACATTTTAGAATGTTGCAATTAAAGTTTTACTTCAAAACTAAACATAGTGTTTTAATTTATTTCCCTATACGTCGTTTTGACTTTTTGTAGTATTTTTGGTATGTATTGAGAGGGGCGGCAAACTCAGGAATCGCCCCTGGCGGCAACAGCTCTAGCTACGCCACTGCCATATAGACTCATTACTGAAGAGTTCGTATTTTCAGTCAGGACATCAAAATGGAATTTAGTTGAGATAAATGTACAATTTTATCTATTAAACGAAGAAAAATTAACGATTCTAGCAATTTTAATTTGGCCAGTATAAACATATAAAAGCAATTTCAGCTAACCAATAGTATAAATATGTAGGAATATTAGAAGCCAGTGATATTCTCCACTCGAAAATTAAACAACAAGCAGCAATACCTCAACCGAATTTGAAATATTCTGAGGAGGGAAACTAATGGACTGAATAGAATTCGTGCAATGAACTCTTGGGTTATACCAGTGATACAATATACAGCTGGTATGTTAGATTGGACAAATGTGGACTGCAAAACTAGAAAATTAATGACTATGCATCATGCTTTACAAATCCACGAAGTGATGTTGACCGACTGTATCTACCAAGAAGAATAGACGGATGGGATGTTCTGCAAGTGAGACAGACGTTGAAGAAGAAGAAGAAGAAATTGGTTAAAACAACTGCTTAGAGCATTTGTTCAGTGTGCTGTTGTCGATATATTCACAGTAAGCAAATGCTTCAAGACATTCTACAAGAAAGTTTACTAAAAGCAATAGAAATAAATTCGATAAGAGACGAAGAAGATAATCGATTGAGGAGCTGGAATATTACTTTTATAACCTTTACATGATTTTTACATGATCTGACTAATATTTACGATAAAATAAAGAAAAAAAATAACCAAGATCAAGGCATTTCAGTGGATATATTATGGATATATCAAGAAAGAAATTGAATGTTTTATTCTAGCCGCTGAAGAACAGGAGTTACAAACTGATGCAGTTAAATCAAAAATTTGAGAATATCAGTAATAACAATAAATGCAGATTATGCTGTCAGAAAGATGAAAGTATAGAATATATGATCAGATCAGTACCTGCAGTAAAATTGCTCAAACTGATTATAAATACCCCATCATCAATTGGGCAAGATAATTCATTGGTATTTATGGAAAATACACTGCTTTGCTACTATTGATAACTGGTGGCAGCATAATATATATATCAATTAGTAGTCAAAAATTCCAGAGATACAATAAGAAATGCAAGGAACTTCGAAAAAATTGTAGAATATCGAAATTTGGAAATCGAAATTGATTCGGTTGTGACTAAAAGAGATCAAGATCATCGAAATTATTATTGGTGCAGTTGGGATTATTTCAAAGAAACTATGTAAATATTTACAAGAATTAAACACTGAGTGCAGCTGTCATGGTAGATTGAACAAATGTAGACTGCGAAACTCGAAAATGAACGACTATGCATCATGCATTCACACAGTGATGTTGACTGACTGCATCTATATAAAACGGCGTTACTTGGAGCAGTCCATATTTTACTATCTGCATCTGACAGACGATTCTTAGATTCTTGGGTATAATCTGAATCGAAATGTATCACCAGTTAAATTATGAACAATGGGCGGTAATCGTTTAGCCTTGTTGAATGGAGTTTGCTTCCACAGAACTTCAGAAGAAAGAGTTATAAATTCGATTCTATTCGCTATAAATTCGATCAAGAAATTGCAGTAGTTGTCTGTCATTCTCTCCTCCCCGAATCCTTATGAAAATCATTAATGGTTTGGGATCAGCTACCTGTGACGGATAGATGGAGATTGAATTGCCTGTATATCTTCAAAAGTTAGTTTTGACTAAGCAACCTCGCCCACTCCCTTTTGGTGATTTATTTATTTATTTATAATAATCATAAAACAGCCTTGTCAAATAAATACATGATTATGGATATATTTTTGGAATTTTGTGAGTTCAATCTCTTAACTAATTTAGAAAGTTTGAAAACCAATAAAAATCAGTTACTTTAGTATTCTTGTACAAATATAGTTAACAGATGTCGTATAACTCGGCGCTTAAAAATTCCGCTACATATTTAATGAAAAATAGTTTTTAAATCTCGAATTTAACTTACAGTATTCTAGTTTTCTTCATTCCCTGAAAAGCTCCTTTTGGCAAGTAACGCAGTTCATTTCCTTCCAGCTGTCTGCAATGGTGTAAAAATTGTATTACAATAGTAGATGTTACTGGTTTAATACATACGTTGATGAAGATTGGAAAAATTTACAATAAAATTACTGATGCTTCTTATATTATGACATTTTAAATTGGTTAAGGAAATTTGGTAATGCCAGTATAGCTAGCATTTTCGGCATTATCCTCAATGGAAGACAGAGAATTTACAATCACAAGAGCAGCCCTATTAGCCCTGTCTAGTAAAGGATCCTTGGAAAATGTAAAAATAAACTGACTGAAAAGAAAAATTCTGTCAATTGATTATAATGAAATAATTTTAACTAGTATAATTGAGTAGCATTTCTAACAAACTTGAATTTGTACTCATTTATTTATTAATAATGGCTGGTTTTAAAAATTCTTACTTCCTTTTCTTCGGACGTGAAAATTTCAACGAACGATGTTTTAATTTAATATTTCGCTCTATTTTAGCATTTCCGGTCATTTTTGTCAACAGGTGTCCTTCAAATTTGTCCCATTTATCCCACAAGACGCTTCCCAGGATGAGAGTACCGTTTAACGTGAAAACCAGTACTTATGTTGTAAATAGATTTAGAAGCGAAAAATAATTGCTGTCCATTTAGACTGGTAATGAAATCGAAATGATCTCTTAAAGACACGGGAAACAGCACAACTGTGATATCGGAAGTGGAGGGGATTCAGTGAATGTAGTAGAAACTACTGTTCTTTGGATTGATACGAGTTACCAGACACTTTTTTTCTTTTTAAGATATATATGGAGTATGTTTATGTCAAGAAATGTTAAAGTAGAGTATGTCCAAATGAGATAAATGGGTGGCCATATTCCTTATTATGCATGCCTTACTACTTTTTAGTGAAAGCGATATTCCTTCAACTTTCAATTTTAATTGTTCGATGATAAATTTGTACGTTCCCCCTCCCAAAAAAAAGGACTTTTTTAAATTTATCTCTTCCATTGGTTGTTAAAATAGCAAATACGCAGTTTACTTTTTTAGTAAAAACATCACTTCTATATAAGAAGAAGAAAAACGTTTTACTTACATTAGAATAAGATGCTGGTATGATGCAAACGTTGCATACTTCAGGTCTGTTATGCTGTTATTCATTAATATCCTAAAACGAAACGTAGTCTCATTATGATATTAAAGGTAAAGTGCATTACAATATCATAAAAATTATAACATACGTTTATAATTTATACTGGTTATTTTAATGTATACTCATTTAATACTGCGCCATTTTCCGGAACCGCGAACAGTCACATGCAGCAAAAAAAAAGTTGTTATGAGTCAATAGCTTATCTAATCCCAATGTATCCTTGCGCACTCAAGCTCTCCGCGCATATTCATTCATTGGATAGAAATAAGACTAATAATTCCGAGTTCCACTTGACAAGAAAGGTAAAATGTGTACTTCTGTCATCTACAGCCCTTGGTAAAGTTAACCTGATTTTTAAAATCACGTGCGGTACTATTTCATTCACCGAGAGTGAACCATCGTCATTTATTCGGCAGGCTACGAAAACATTCCTATACGGTTCCCTCACTTGTCCATTACTATGAACACTCATGGACAGCTACACCAAAATTGAAGACGCAAACTAATAAACGCGAAGAATTTTATAGATCACTAAATAAAACCACTGTACTGAGAAGAACGAACAAACGAGAAAAGCTCTAGTAAACCAAGAAATAGTGTACAAAGTTCAGAGTTTTTCTTGACCTTCCACAACTGCTGTCATCCACTGATAAATTGAAGCAAATAAACAAAAACGCTCAATATTAAATTAATAAGATTTCATCAATGGAAAACTGGCCTGAATATAGGCATTTATTTAGAACTAAATAAATTTCCACTTTTGAGTGTAGTATTAATTTATTTGTGAGAATAGTTTAAAACCGTGGTAAAACTGAAGTAGTTATACTATAGACTTCATCAGGCCGAATTCGATGAGACAGAAGTTTGCAATATCTACAAAAATTATCAAATATTTAATTATTACGAGTAACGTAAATCGCTTGGTTATTGACATATGTTACGATAGCGCCCTCTCACATATTTAGATGTCGGAAAAAAACGAGAATTCAGCAAAATTGCATATAATATGAAGGTATTATTAAATAATAATTATTATGAAGGTAGATTCCTAAAAATATTTTCTTAATAATTGTAAATAAAATAATACTCTCGTATTCATTTTAAAATATTTAAATATTATTTAAGAAAATAAATTTTTTGAGTAACGTTATGTGCTGCACTTATAATAAGCTAGCTACTAGGAGCTATGACTGTAATTTGTCAGTTTTATTCGTGCAACAACATATTATTATAATGTAATGTTGCATGAAGAAATGCAAGATAAATGATTAAGTGTGATGTTGCGTGGATAAAGGCAAGATAAATTAAGAAATGGGATCTTGCATGGATAAATCTTTGACATGATAAATTATGTCTATTGGATTGAGAGGATCTTTTTACAGTATATTGCTGCTTTTCTTATGTTTTCGTCTTGTTGATTTAATTGTCTAATATTATTATGGGGAATGTTATACGTGTGCGGAGATTTTTAGCAAAAATCTAGAATGTAATTTGAAATGTTTGATGACTGCTAATATTCAATCTGTGATTTTTTAGAGGCGGCGAAACGAACGAAGCAATTGTTCATTAGTCTACGCAGATCATCCATGCGTGGAATTGATAATGACAGCGTAATCTGATTAAATCATACATTCATAAAACGAACAGACAGCGAAAGCAGTTTTACTTCTTTGCTAGTTGGAAAGACCAAATAATTTTGACCAAGAGATGCCAGATCTAATACATACTCTTAAACAAAATTAACCTAATCTGAAAGAAAAAAATATTAACGCGTATTTTCTCCTAAAAGCCAACCTAACATAAAATATAGCCTTAGACCTGCAACAAGATCGTAGAGTTTAGAACTTGTCTTCGTATTTTATCTTAATAATTAAAAAATTGGGTTTAATACATCATATTTTTGAAAAGCAAATTTTGCATATTTTGCAAAGCGTTTGCAAAATATTTGTGCGTTTCTGCATGCATGCATTGAGCAGTTGATAACAGTTATTGCAAATTAAAGCAACAAAAACCAAATATGAGAAAAACAATTATAATGACGTCACAATCCAGTAAAGCACATTAGCAAATTATTTTTTTAACTTTTATTCTCTGCTTTGCATTTATTTCAAAGGTATTCGTTGGTTGAACTTACAATTTCGTTAGTTCTCCTTCTATGCTTTGAGGAACTGAAGTGAAATTCTTGTTGATGCAGGTAAGTCTCGTATCGTAGTCACATCTGCAAACGATTGGATATTTCTTCAAGGCTGAAAAAGAATGACTGTTAAAAAAATTAGTCTTAAAAGAAAATAGATGCTTTGAAATATAGAAGTTCCTCTTATTTGGTATTTATATTAAGCATACCCATTCACGTTGAGTATTTATCCTGCATGTGATTGACACTTCTGTCAAGATAAAACGTCATGTCAAGGGCACCTGTCGTTCATGGATATCGCCAGAAGATCTAACGAAACTGTAGGAATTTATTATATTTCTGGATAGAGTATTTGCTGTGTGTTCAGAAAACGTGGAGGGTCACTGCCTTCGTCTATCTACTATTCGCATTTGATACATATGTCTGTTAGATGAATATTTCTATTAAAGGGGTTACTGAACATTTGTTTTTATTCCTTTATTTGGAATGCGAAGATGTAGAATAGAGACATATAGTAATGGCTGCAAAGATATTACAATGAAGACAGTCATTGCAATGCTTTTCTCTCACATGCTGTCCAAATTTTGTGGTCTCTTCCTCCCCCCATTGGAATTCTTTACACCTAGTTCTTTCGCTATGCCACTCTATACTAATAATGTGAAATCGTAATATTTATTGGCATTCTACTGAAATTTGTAAAAAAAAAAAAAACTCGAGTTCTCTCTCTCTCTCTCTGAAATAAACCAATATGTTTTGTGCAATTTTTATTTATTTTTCTTCAACAAAGCTCCTCATTCACTGAAATCGCTATTTAATATTGTGCGGGAGATTTCTTTTTATACACAATACAGAGAGTACTAAAATTCGAATTCTAGAATCCAAGTAATAATACCCAAGTAAGTAGCCAATATAATCCCTTCAGGTTTTATAATAACTAAAAGCAATACTTCGTATACTTATTCATCATCATACGTATCAAGGATTTAGGCCTAGCATGGCCTGTTCCGGCCTTAGAAGTTATCGTTAGAATCGTTTAAGAGGACGTCCTGGTTTTCTTTTTCCTACTGGCTTGTACTTTAAGGCTTGTTTTGGTAATCTTTCTGTTTTCGTTCTTTGAACGTGTTCCATCCATTTATGTTTATATTTTTTAATTTTTTCTATTACTGGTTCTTGGTTTAATTCTTTCATAATATCTTCGTTTCTTTTGTGATCAAATAGGGTATACTTTGCAGTTTTTCTCATAAACTTCATTTCTGCTGTTGTTAATCTTTGTTTGTCTTTTTGTTTTATTGTCCAGATTTCGCTTCCATACATTAAGACCGGTAAGGCTAATGTATTGTATACTTTTAGCCTGGTTTGTTTTTGAACTAGGTTTGGTTTAAATATAGAGTTAATTACACCTGTTATTTTTAAATATTTTGCAATTTTTACATTTATATCTTTTTCATTTTCATATGTGATCATACATCCTAGGTAGTTAAATGAATTCACCTGTTCTAAGATCTTGTTATCTATTACTATTTTAGTTCTTGCTGGATCTTGTCCTTTAAAGGCCATAGTTTTTGATTTTTCTGTTGATATTATCATACCATAATCTTTGGATATCTCATTTAGATTTAAAATAGCTTTCTGTAAGTTATCTTCAGAATTTGTAATTATTATTTGGTCGTCTGCAAAGAGGAGAGTGTTTAAGTTAACTGTAGGTGAAAGTTTAATTCCTTGGTGTAAATTTTTACTCCATTTTATTATTATTTCATTTAAGTAGATATTAAAAGGAGTTGCTGAGAGGGGACATACCTGTCGGACCCCTTGGTTTATCTCTCTTGTATATGATAGCTCGTGATTTAATCTTATTTGTATTTGGTTATTTTCATATATACTTGTGATAGTTTTTAGGATATTATTTGGTATTTGTCTTTCTTTTAATATGTTAAATAATGTTTTTCTTTTAACTTTGTCAAATGCTTTTTCAAAGTCAATAAATGCAATATGTGTTTCCAAATTATATTCTCTTCTTTTCTCTACTATTAATTTTAGGCAAAAGGCTGGGTCTATACATGATCGTCCTTTTCTAAATCCATTCTGTACCTCTAGAATAAAGTTTTCAGAATATTTCATTAGTTTGTTATTTAAGATTCTGCTACTTATTACTGTTTCTAAACTGCATTAAAATCCGAAACATTCAAAGTTTTATAAAAAATAAAAAATAAAAATTTTCGCCCTAAGAACAAAGCTTGAGGACTCTTCCCCGTGTTTATATTTGAATTTGCTGTACCTAGTCGAAACTAACAATTAATTATAAATTTTAATTTTAATACTTAACTATCCAAAATCCAAACAGACTAAAATTTTACCCACAATGCAATATGAAACATTAAATGTATGTACTGTATAATCCTCTATATTATAATCCTCTATATTATAATCCTCTTGTATAATCCTCTATATTATGATATCGTAAAATTGTTATTGTTTGTGATGTGGCTAACAACGCCATAAACGAATTAATCAACTAATTTTTGCCACTTCTGACAAATCGATATATATATATCTACATCAATTTATCTACATCAATATATATATATATATATATATATATATATATATATATATCGGTGCCGTATGACTGAGTTCCCACGGTAAGGAATCTATGGGAATTCTAATTTCCTAAGAGGGGGATGTTTTAAAAAAAATTAACGAACGTTTTGGAGTGTTCTATACCAAGATGTCACAACTAGTAATGTTTATATTGCTATATAAATATTATATTCAGTACAACAAAATTTGCCAAAAATGATGACACTGATAATGCGTTGTATATTTCGCTATACATAGGTATACACATACCCCTTCGTAAGCTGGGGATATGTGTATTTCCGAAGGCAAAACATTTAGTTTCCGCATTAAGTCTAATCTCAGGATATTCTAAAAGAACATAAGAGTTATATTTAAAGATAATTAAAAGTAGACAAAGAAAAACTTATACTTACTACAGTTTTTTGAGGGTGTTCTGAGAGTTTCCATTAAGGGAGGCCACTTTTCGAGTCCCCTAATAAAAGGATATAAACTACCGTGTGTGTCCACTGTAAAAAGAAAGAAATTATCATATTATTTTGTCATAAAAAACAGAGTTCTCACAACTGTGTTAAATGCGATATTGAATCAATATTTAAATCGACTTACAATCAATTTTTCACACAACAGCCTACTCATAACAAAAGATTGAAGAAGTAGAAATGTTTAGAAATTATACTGTTTGATATTTTCTAATAGAAAAATTAGAGTTCAGATTCTCCCAAATGTCGTACTTATTTTACATCAGCATATTATAAAACTACGTCCTATAATATAATATAATAGGAGAGCCATGAGGATTGGCAACTGAGGTTGGCTGACACCATTGGCGTAATTCTGTTTTCATGATCCGAGACAAACGCTTAAAGAGATCTCTGCATAAAAGGAATCTGGACTCAGGTCCCAAGACACAATGCTGTGCTGGGTCTTCTTACACAGGTGAAAAGTACCGTTGAGGTTGAAGGATATGGGGCATTTTGAAAGCGGAGGGGATAATTAGTGTCATGTGGTTGTGCCAGCATAGGATGCTGATATAAATCATCCCCGAAGAGTAGTCTGATATTTTCTGGGGATTTGAATATTATTACAGGTAAGTGAAAGTGAAAGGAGATATTTCTTGAAAGAAATAAGACAGGACTGGTGTCATTAGTGTCACTGAAGTTTATAAAGTCGCCCTTACCCGGAAATAGCAAGGAGATGGAGTTTAAGAAATCAATTATGGAAGATCTTGAAATGTCGAATGACTGCGCATTGTAGTGTATGCTGGTCTTAAAAAGGGTTGCTTTATTTCAATAAGGAAATAAAGGGAATATACTGTCATCAGCGAAACTATGGAGAGAGAATTCATAATTAGCCAGAGAAAGTCATGCGTGAGAAAGAGAGAGAGAGAGAGAGAGAGAGAGAGAGAGAGAGAGAGAGAGATGCAGAATTTTGGCTTCTGGCGTAGTTTAATGATGGTGGGAAAAAAGGAGGAGAAAAAGCTATCTACTGTAACAAGCAGTGAAGACTGATGAGAAATCAGGCGACTCAGTTGCAAAGTGTGGAAGGCAGACCAATTCAGGATATTCCTAAATGTCAACATCGACCATGAAGAGTTTCTTCAAATATATCTATGACTTGTGTAAAAAGGTTGATGCTGGCTAGGAAATCTACAGTGGATCGATGGTAGCGCAGTCTACTCTTGTCTCTAAACTCTTCATTAATTGGTGGACCACATGGTAGGGAAGAGGTTGGCTATAGATTACCATCTCCATAATTTTCATGAGAACTAAAGATGATGGGACGATAGTTGATGATTTACTTCTGCTTACTTATTTTTTAATTGGACGGACGCTAAAGGTATAAAAATAATTCAAAGTACGGCAAAAAGGTTTGAGCCAGAGCATGGGGCATGCATTGTGAGTGTGAAATCCTCGCAATATATATGGTCTCAACAGTCTCCCTACATACCACTCTACTCACTGGTAAAGTGAGTGCCTTCAGGACTATTAACCAGCTGATTGGAAAACTTCTGAAGTGTTACTGTGAGGATTGTTCCTGTACTGTAGAGCATTTTGTGGATTTATTTTACTGCTGTATTCTCCGATGGGAGGTTCCGTACAATGGACTTGTTACGTCCTTCATGAGTGTCCCCCACACTGTATCGTTAAATCTATATTTCATTCTAAATGCTCTTTGAGAGACAGAGAAGCTTCTAGAAAAAAGCTTTACTAGCATTATAAAAACTTTCACGCGTTATATATGTAAAAAATAAATAAAAAAAAATATAAAATATAAAATTTTATTCAAGAACTCCGATTATCCTTTCATCCAACGTTACGTAGACATCATCAGGGAAGCAGACGGTAACTGCATTTAAAACATGAATCATAAGAATGAGTCATAAACCATGGGCCTACAAGCTCGTGTCTCGGTCGCAGCTGAAGTGATATGATTACACTATTAGAGAGTTAAGGAACAAATAAATAATTCCGAACATTGGAATGAACATTTTAATATCCTTTCATCCTATTGGAATTGTTGAAAAAAATTTTCTCCGGGCATAAAATTCCCAGAGGAAACCAATAACTGGCTCCTGGAGCGTAAGATGGAGCACTCCTAAAGACCAGTTAGATTCATTGTCCTATAGAGAAGTTACTAAGTACCTTACTCTTACGGTTCCACTCTTATTTTTGACAAAAAAAAAGTTTTGGGATTTGTTTACTTGGCAGATTGCCAAGATTAAATGAGATTCTATAGTATGAATGAGCACGACCACAAGTGCGGTCGTGCTCAGCATGCTACCTCTGTCAGACAGAGAGGATGATGGAACAAAACCAAATTCTTCCATAAAAGCAGATTCTTAATGGAAACACTTCACAAAGACTGTGATGTTCTGCTCTACTGAATTTAAATAGGAATGATTACCTCAATTTTTTTTTGTTGTTGTTTCAATTTTTAGAAGTGGTTCTGTTAAAACATTGCGGATCACTGTTAAATTTTAATATCATTCGCATTACATCATGCGCTTTATTATTATACCTCAATTTAAACATTCTCCTACGTTAAGTTTGCTTATTATAACGTATCTTTCACAAAAGCTGGCTTTGTTACTAGGCTAAAAACTTTTCCATTGTGTGTTTTATCCGCTTCATAATTCTATTTACTTCTCTAGTTACGTTAGTAAATATTAATATTAGTAATAATTATAATAATAATAGATTCGCGTCTTGTCGCTGACTAGAGCAATTTTCGTAGACATTTTTTTTTTCACTTGGTGAAAAAAAAATGATCGATCATGAGACTCCTGAGCTGATCGATCTCTGTCTCGTAGATAAGTAGGTTTTTGATCCAAGAAGACCGGATATTGAATTTCTACGAACTCAGAAAAATCAACTATAGAGTTCAAACTATTTCTAACAACAATATACGTGTCTTGTTTAGGATCACGAGACGGAGGCAGCCATACTCTCTCTCTCTCTCTCTCTCCTAATTTTATTTACTCCTTTTATCTCTATCTTCTTTGTAACATCGTTCCAGAAGTAAGAAATAAAGAGGGTTCCGTGTACTCCGCTTTGAGAGTGAAAGTGTAGTGGATTTATTTTTATTTTTATCTAAATAAATGATTAATAATTATTTAGAATTACAAACTATAAAACTTAAACAATATCTAAACAAAGTAACAAATTTCTAACTTTATGGTTGAGAGCCTCCTTTGTTCAGTCGATAAACTACGATACCCTTTGGAACGACTCCTATCACTATTAATTAGATTTTCATGAAACCCGTTACTTGGCCATGATGTGCCATTGAGGCTAACACGTAGAGGAAAGATGAAAATTTATGGTGTTCCACAGGGCTTTGCGCTCTGATTAATCTTATACATTACATATAAATCAATGGCTTCCTGTGATGTAACGCTTTCGCAGATTGCATCACTTTGATCTTCTCTTCAGACGGATGTAGAAAAAAGCACACCCTGGTGAATACTGCTCTGCTGAAAGTAACAAATTAGGTCCATCCAAATCGATTTACTGTCAATGTAACGAAAACAAAATCTGTAATTTTGAACTTGCAAAATTCAGTATACAAAAGCCATTCACATATTCTTATATATGACTGCACTATAGATGAAATTCGATTTGTAAATGCGTAGAAATATAAATAAAATTGTTTGGTTAAACATTATCGCATTACTGTTAAAAGTAATACAATTATTATTATTATTATTTTTTTAATGTTGGGCCCATATGCAGGAGGTTGGCTGGTCAACCCATAGTACGTTAGTACCGTATATGGGTGATGGGTTGTGAAAGGAGAAACTTATTTACATTTGATTTGAACGCCTGTATGTTGTATTCCTTGGGAAATACGTCAGGGGAAGACTGTTCCACAGTACTGCAGTAGCAGGGATGAATGAGGAGGAGAAGAAACTTGTTCTGTGGGTTTCGAGGTGTACTGTAAAAGGATGTTGGGCGGCAGCTGTACATGTTCCAGTGGGCTTGGTGGGGGGAATTATTGATGCTGTTTCAGATGAACCTTTCCCGTGAAAGTATTTATAGAATATACAGATTGCAGAGACCAAGCGCCTATGTGAAATTGGGAGGAGCGAGTTGGTGAGGGATGGGTCATTTATTAGTCTAATCGCTCTCCTCTGTATTGAGTCAAGCATTTTCAGGGTGTTTTTGGGAGCCCCACTCCAGATGTGAGAGCAGTATTCGAGAGCTGGGCACATTTGTGATTTGTAGTGTAAACAGCTGTTTAGAGGTGAAGAAGCGTCTTGAGCGAAAAAGAAAATCAGCTTCCAAAAAACGTAGTTTTTTGGAAGCTGAGGATGCAATGGTTGTGATGTGTTTATGCCAGGAGAGGCTTTATGTCAACGTAATTCCAAGAAGAGAAATTTCGTCTTGTCTGTGAATTCGAGTGTTATCGAAAACAATGCTGGGGAAAATGGTTCTTTTTTGTGAGAAATAAGACAGAACTGGGTTTTACTAGCGTTGAAGTTGACAAGGTTGCCTGAGCCCCATCGGAGGATGGCTTGGAGGTCGGAATTAAGGGCAGTGGTGGTTGATGTTCTGTGGGTTGAAGTGAGTTGTGTAGGGTAGGGTTTGTCAAATGAAAGGGAGGAATGTAGTGTGCTATCATCTGCAAAACTGTGTACTGGGTTAGAGGTCAACCGAAGTAGATCATTGATATATAGAAGAAAGACGGTCGGTGAGAGAACTGAGCCTTGAGGGACCCCGGCATTAGTTGGATGGTGAGAGCAATGGCGTACTCAGGATTTAATTTTGGAGTGGGCCCGAGCACTCAAGATTTAATCTTGGGGGGGCAAGTTGAGTAGATCATTTACGAATACACACTATGCATTGCATACGACCTATGACCGAGCATCTGCAGTGATCGCCAATACGTGACAAGTAGTATAGAAAGAAAAGACACAACAACATAAATAAAAAAAAATAATAATAATTTTAATTAGGAAAAGATTTTTGGAAAATTTTCTACTGTTTATTTTCTTTTTCTTTTTGGGGGGCCCTTAGCCCCCTCCCTGGGTGCGCCACTGGGTGAGAGGATAGGGAGCCGTCTACCATCACACATAGTGTGCGTCCGGACAGGAAGCTGGCAATCCATCTGCAGAAGTCCTGAGGCAATCCAAATGATGGTAGTTTGCTTAGTAAGCCTTTGTGCCAGACTCGGTCAAAGGCTTTGGAGATATCAAGCGCAACTACTTGGGATTCGCCGAATTTCTCCATAGCGCTTGTCCAGTGATGGGTGATGTATGAGAGTAGATCTCCTATTGAACGGCTTTGGCGGAATCCATACTGGTGGTCGCTTAATAGCCGGTAGATTAGGATTTGAGAGTTGATGATTTTCTCCATTACTTTAATTTATTACTTTAATTAATTAATTAAAAGATATTTGGGATATTTTTGCAATAAAATTAAACACAGATTTCTGGATCAAAATTACGCTGGCAACTATACAATATCTTTCAATGACTACTACACTGGTACTTATCTGTGACGATGCTCAATCTTAAATTGAAGGATCCCGAGATTTTGCTGCGTAATTACAAATAACATATCACATGCAAAAGTCTCAGAACTTGTTGCGTTGTGCTATGAAAAATAAATGCACATTTCTAGTTAAAAATTTCGAACAATCATATATATCTCCATGACAGCCATATTCGTCGTCATGGAAATATGCTGTCTTTGATATTCGTTTCTGTCTTCAAAGTGTATCAATAATTGAAAGTCAACGTAAACCAGGGGTCGCAAACTGGCGACCCACGGGCCGAATACGGCCCGCGACTTTAATGATTTCTTTTCTAAAAATCAATGTTTTTAACATCCTGCGGGGATTAAAACAGAAAAAATTCAAACTTATAAATGTTTTACGCAGCTTTAAACAAAAGTAAAACTTATTACTGCAATTCTTTGTACCATGTTTCTTTCATCAAATGTCAATAAGTTACAGGTTACCATTGAAATATGATAGTGTGTTAATAAAAAAAGTTACTTCAATAACTTATATTTTTTGACTATAACAATGTTTGAATTTAAAATTAAAAAAAGAAATATAGATCAAGAAGGCAAAACTTTTCAAGAAAAATGGGAGAAGGCATATTTCTTTATGGAAGTAAAAAATATTCCAACATGTTTGATATGTAGACAAAGTGTCGCCGTGGTGAAAAAATATAACTTAAAACTCCATTATGAAACAAACCATAAGAACTGTGATAAATATACAGAAAAGATGCGTGATGACAAACTTAAAGATTTAAAAAATGAACTGGTTTCAACAGAGGATATTTTTGAATGTTTTTGAACACAACAAGTGATGCTGCTGTTAAATGTAGATATGTCGTAAGCGAAAAACTTTCTCGGGCTTCGAAACCTTTTACTGATGGAGAATTTATTAAAAATTGTATCTTAAGTGCAGTCGAAATCATATATCCGGAAAAAAAGCAAGCATTTCAAAGCATAAAGCTATCAGAAAATACAGTTGCGGAGCGTGTTGGAGATATAAGAGAACTTCCAAGTATATTGAGTCAAAAAATAAAGAGTTTTTGTAGCATTCTCCATTGCAGTTGACGAATGTACAGACATTGTTAATACTTCCCAGTTGGCAATATTTATTCGTGGCGTTGATGACGATATGAATGTGACTGAAGAACTATTGGATATAGTGCCTGTGTCAGGAAAAACGACAGGAAATGACTTATATTTGTGTATTGAGAAAAGTCTTGAAAATGCTCACGCAGACTGGTCAAAATTAGTAAGTGTGACTACAGATGGGGCTCCTGTTATGATTGGTGTTAACGTCGGACTTGTTACAAAACTCCAAATGAAAAAGGAAATGTTGTGCGAGGACAAACTTAAATCGTTTCATTGCATAATACATCAGGAGTCACTTTGTGCTAAAAAACTAAAGATGGAGAACGTCCTGAGTGTAGTAATTAAAACGATAAACTGGATACGCCTTGAATCATCGATAATTCAGTGCTTTGTTGGATGAATTGGATTCACAATACAACAGTTTGCTATATTGTTCGGAGGTTAGGTGGCTTAGTCGTGCCGTCGTTTTAAAAAGATTTTTTGAACTCCTAAAAGAAATTGACATGTTTACTTCATCCAAAGGAAAATTGATTCCTCAGCTCGCCGATGAAGATTGGTGCAAAGACTTTGCCATTTTAGTTGGTAACAAGTCACTTAAACATTTGGAATACTGCTCTGTAAGGACATGAACAGTTGATATGTCATATGTATGATTCAATTAAGTCATTTCTGGCAAAACTCTATCTTTGACAAACCCACTTGGCAAAGAATACTTTAGCCCACCTTCCTACACTTAAATCGATTTCTCGAAATAATAATGGTGTTGAAAAGTACATTCCTCAAATTGAAGAATTGAAAATTGAATTTGAAAAAAGATTTTCTGATTTCAACCAGTTTGAAAATGAATTATTATTATTCAGTTCACCTTTTTCAATTAATATTGAAAATGTTGACGAAGAATTACAAATGGAAGTAATTGAACTCCAGTTCCGTACTGAACTAAAAAATAAATATAACGAAGTTGGCATACCAAATTTTTATAAAATACCTCGGCAGTAAATATCCCAAATATAAAATTTATTGTGCAAAAATGTTATCAATCTCTGGAAGCACCTATGTATGTGAGCAATTATTTTCAATTTTGAAACTCCGCTCACGGATAAAAGATTCTCGATTAAATGCAACACTTCATATTGCAACATGAAACGAAAAAGCAGATATTGACATGTCAGTACAGAGGAAAACATGTCGGGTTTCAGGATCAAAATCAAATTAAAAAAAAGGACTCATAGATAAAAAAAGTTATTTTTGTAAGTCAAAATTATGTATTTAAGTAATTTTCTTAAAGTGTGAATAAAATGTAATTGAACTTATATTTTCTGAACTCTTTTATATTTTTAAAATTTAAAAATAAAATGGTTATAAATTTAAAATTTAAAATGGTGGTGTAACTCTTTACGTAAGTCGTAAAGGCCCGGCAACAAAAGGGCCTTTGTTAGAGCCTTTCTTTTTTTAGTTTATGCTTTGGTTCACAGAATAATATTGAATCGGCTCGTGTCAGATATACATCTAATTGACTGGCGCTGCGTTTGAGTTTGAGACCCTTGACGTAAACAGTACATTTATATTTTAGACTAGAATTTTAGTTTTTCGTAGACTAGAAGTTCACATTACGATATTAGTTCTCCTTCCGCTTAAATTTAAGTTATGCTCCGCTACATTCTCTGATTTAATCATTCATGGTTGTGTGTCTTTTATCTCTTTGTTTCTTAAGTAGATATGCAATTCTGGTTATAGCTGAAGTAAAATGTACGCTTCGCAAGGATCCTTTCTACAACGGTTCTTTGATGAAGACTGTCATATTCATTTTTCTTATCTTGCTCTCTTTCATGTCATCTCCGAATTACTGTTGACCTCTTCCTTCTACACAGTAATCTGACTGTGTTCCCCTCGTTCCCATTTTTGGCGCCTGGATAACATGACACTAATTTATCTTTCGGCTAGTCACGTCTTAAGTCTTATAAGTGTGTGTTTGTTTTCAAGGGCATCGCATAACAGCCGTGCTTTTCCTCAGCACTAGAATCCTAGTCTTGAATTTATTCTCATGAATAGATAGATAATGAAAAAGTTAGAATAGTACATAATTCAATGGCAATTATTGAAAAACAAGACTATGAATATATAATTATCTGAATTTCACTTTATTTGATCCCTCGTACATTAATTAAAGAGTAATATCGAAATTTGTACTAAGTCCTGTTTAATTAGGCGTAAGTTAAATAACTTAATAGTCGTGTATTATCATCTTTTTGACGACATAAAAGTTAAATATGCATGTATGGGGGGGGGGACCCAAATATTATCATTACAGAGAAAGTTTTTGTCCGCTGTTATTTTCCATTTTTTGTATTTTAAATTTGAAGTTGTTTTCAAATATTATATTACCCGAATGAACATATCAGTGCTTGTGACGTCAGTGATTAATGATGTCGTATAATCTTCTTTTCAGGTATTAGTCTAAATAATGTATTTATAGACAAGGAAACTGCTTTTTGGGAAATGAAAAATACCGAAATCTCTTATAAAGGTTTTCGCATCAGATGGGACTTGAATCCAACTTTTTCCGTACGCATAATTAGTAACTGCCCACCGCGATAAATGAAATTGCTAAATATGTCTCCTTTCATATAATGCTTAATTCTGACATTTAACGTAATATAATATAATGATTTATGTAACTTAAATTATTATAAATATAATGAGTGGTGTAATGAAAGTTAAACAATGTCAGCATGTTTAATGTGGAACATTTTTTCTTTGCATTCTAGAAGTTGTGCTTTCCAATTCCATTGTGGTATTGCTGTTTATGCATGTGAAATCGTCACCTTGTTTACTGGAAAATCGAAGTGGATTGGGAAAGTGATACGTCTAGTCTCCAGAGCAAAGTTTACCGTTTCTAAAATCGTTTATATACTACAGATTTCCAACTTTTCGCCGGTAAGATTTTCAGAAAATAAAATAGTGCCTACAGACATAAAATAGAATATGCAGCTTCAGAGCACATAATTTACGCATACTTGTCCAGAGAAAATGAATGAATGAAACTTAATAAAACTATCTCAAATGAAAATATAGTCTTTAAAGGAATAAATAGTCAGTGTATTATCAGCTGGTGATATTAACAGGTTGGGATATAGCGAGGATTATCATTTTTTATACACCCTCTGTCCAAAAAGAAACCGATCTTTTCGAAAATAAAAGAAACTAGTGGTGCCACCTGTTGTATATTTTTATTGTCGAAAGCCGCAATCTTCATTAGTGTTGTGTCAACTGATTATGACATTTGTTTCATTAGAAGCCGAGTTATAGTGCCAAGAGTGACAGTGTGTTTTGACGAACGGTCGGAAAAAGAGTTTCAAACAGACAGCTGCGATTGACTTTTGCGTTAAACTTGATAAAAGTTTTACCGAAACGCATTAAATGCTTCAAAAAGCATACGGTGTTGCATACTTATCTCGTACTCAAGTTTACGAGTGGTTTAAACGATTTCAAAAAATGGTCGTGAGACGCTTGAGGACGATGAAAAGTCGGGCCGTCCAAAAATGGACTGAGCGAAGTTAACATCCAAAAAGTGCGTGATTTATCAAAGAAAACCCGAGTTCGTCCGTGAGATTGACTGAAGATGAATTGGGGATTCCAAAATCAACTGTGCACAACATTTTAACCGAGAGTTTGGGCCTTCGTAAATTGAATTCGCGATTCGTTCCCCACAAACTGACCAAAAAATGTATCAATTGAACACTGTAAGGACCTCATTAAAACTGCTCGTAAGGACTCAAACTTCCTTGAAACGATCGTTACTGGTGAAAAAACGTGGTGTTTTGAGTATGAGCCCGAAACAAAGCGCCAGAGTGCTGAGTGGAGACCACTCAGCACTGAGTGGTGAGTGGTCTCCACTCAGCACTCTGGCGCTGAGTGCTGAGTGGAGACCACCAGAAGAGGGGCATCCGAAAAAAAGTCGCTTCGAGAAGTCAAAAGTAAAGACAATGCTGATTTGTTTCTACGATTCCAAGGGCATTATTCACAAAGAATTCGTTCCGCTTGGCCAAACGGTCAATGGTGAGTTTTATCTCGAAGTTTTGAAGCGATTGATAACGAGAATTCTTCGCGTACGGCACGAATATCGTGACGACCGTTCGTCAAAACACACTGTCACTCTTGGCACTATAACTCAGCTTCTAATGAAACAAATGTCATAAATAGTTGACACAACACCAATGAAGACTGCCGCCTTTCGACAACAAAAAGATACAACAGGCGGCACCACTAGTTTCTTCTATTTTCGAAAAGTTCGGTTTCTTTTTGAACAGAGGGTGTATATTGATAATGTAGTTATCGCAAGCATTTCCTGTTCAATAAACAGATATGGATTTCAAATATACAATTTAGTGGATACTATTCAGAATACATGGATTTGAAATCCACAAATTATTACAAAAAAAAAAAAAAAACATCACCGAAGTGATCTTTTTTGTAATATTTTGTATCTTACAAGCATGTGCAGAATTTTAAGTGTAATGCGGCTACTTTGAATTCTCTTTCGATAACAAATACAAATAAATCAAAAGTTTACGCTATATCTTGCTCGGATTTGAGTAGAAACATTGAAGTGGTGTTGTGAAATCAATCTCCATCATCCAACAACAAGAACTTATTGCAATTTCAAAGGGAAACTGGACTGATTGAAGTATACTAATAAACATTAGATTTTATATATTTATCCTCTAGTAAAAAAAAGAAGAAAAAAACGCCGCCGACATGATCATACAAAGTCAACAGATTACTGAAGTTCTTGGTCTCACACGGACTTTGGTTTCTGAGTGTACAATTGATCCGTGTTTGTCTCTACTTGTTGCTGTGGGTGTGAAGTAGTCATGTGTGTATCATCAGCACACAAAACCGTCGGGTTTCTTTTGAAAATTCACTTAGGTAAGTGACTCCCCGCTGGGATTCTGAGTACATCCATCAAGATGGCGTCTCCGACACTGGAGGCAGAAACGAGGTGTCTAAGCAATAAGTTGTTTACCTCAAACCTTGAAATATGAACATGATGACCTAGAGAAGTTGTTTTAAGACCCCGCAGACGATGGGGAAAAAAGATAAAGTATAGTAATAAAATATCTCCTTGTTTATCTTTCGATGTTTTAATTTATCTTATTTTATTTTTTTATTTGGCATTCTGGCTGAGTTCCATCAAAATTTACTTTCAAATTATGATTCCGAAACCTACGAAAGTGTAGGAAATTGAAAAAAAAAAAGGTTCGAAGAATTAGCAAGATATTAGGAACAAAGCAAGTTGTTTTAAGATGAAAAGGAACCGGCAAGATCGACTTTTTTTCCCCGAGAATAAAAGAATATAATCTGATAGTAATAATTCTCTTTCTCTTTCTTTTCGAACCAATAAAAAACGAGCCATCGTGAGATTTATAGAGGGATGAAGACCGGAACAAAGACCATTTACTAGCAAAATGATTACTTTATTACTTACTCCTACTCATTGCAAGGATAGACATTAGTTGCTAATAAAGAAGAATTATTGGTCCGAACTTGTGACCCAGACAGTCGCAAATTATATGTCTCCTTCAACGTTCAAACCCAACTCCGAATTCGGAAAAGGTTATTGCTCACTAATTAGATAATACCTAGGTTGTTATGAAAAAGGTCGACACTAGTGAGGTCATCTCTTCGTAAGTTACGTCACATTAAAGAACGAAATTATTGTTTGGCAGTATCAAAGTTGTGACCTTCCTCATAAGGCAATCTGAATAGATGGGATTTCTGAAAAGTCAGTTCCCGAAATCCATTAGTGGTCAACAGCAGTTTCGTTGATACAAAATGAAACATTTTTCATTTTACGCTAGAATTTCCTTGACATTTTGGAGGGTAAGTTCATCCATGCTGTTACTTTGTAGCTAAAGTTTCTTTGATTAAACCGATTCTTAGAATAGCTCTTTGTATGGATTAAGAAACCTCTTCAAATATTTGCGGTAAATAAATGGCATGTAGAATGTGAAGGTTCATTTAACCAGTGACGGTTGTGCCCACACACACAGAGAGAGAGAAAGAGAGAGAGAGAGAGATCTACCAACAACAGTTGACAAACTTAGTATCTGCCACAGCTGCTGCCATGACGTATTGAACTGGGTGGAGAATAAATGGTGTTTTTCGAATAGGGAATTGGCAAACATACGTGTCGACTTTTTTTTGTATAGAAAATTTGGCCTAAGTCCATTATCTTCCTCCTCTTTGCTCCCTCTCTTGCGTTATTTTTCCAGGATTATTTTCACAGAATTGCTAATCAAAGTTAAACAACTTGAGTGACGTCTTGTTTGCGATTAAAGATTATTTCCATTTTTTTTTTAATATTTTTTCTTTGGTTTAAATTAGACTATTAAAAGGTCTAAAAAGCTTAGCTTTTAATATTACAATTTCTTAACCAAGTGATGGCGCCAAACGGTTTAAAAAAAAAAAAAGCGAATGTCATTACATATTTATGATAAAAGTAAATTTGACACTAGTTGGCGCTGTTCAGACTCTTCCAGATAACATTAAAAAAATCCCAACGAAAAGTAACCGAATCATCCCTATAACATCCGGTGCACATTACAACATCCGATCCGTCATATTTCACTGGACACGATATCTACACAGGTGTTATAGAGATTATTTTTAGTAACAACGAATAAGCCGGGAGTTCTAATGGCAAGTTACGGAGAAAGGTGGGTATTATATGATGCACTACTTGATACGTATACATCACTCGTCAGGGTGTTGCTGACAATACGCAGAAAAACTTCGTGAAAACGAGACATTACTTGCAAATGGTGTACTTTTGTGTCTCATTTTGACACCAGAGATAGACGAGCAGCACGGTCACTACGTGATTGTAGAAACGTAGACTGATTTGCCTTTATGTGCCATAACTTCCTCTATCAACAAGGATCCACTGTTTTTTCTTGTATCATTTGTAGAAGGCTATTGAAAGATACAGAGAGTTTAGTACGTTTCCCACTTCCACTCGGCATAGCTTCGTTTTTTATTTGATACAGCATCAATTGTGTAACAGAAAACCTTTTAGTGGCGTTTGGCACATCATTGGAGCTGTTTATCTTTGCTTTTCAACAGAGAACCAACCCCTGAAATAAACAAGGTTATTTATTTTTGTTGAAAAACCAGAAGTGTATGCTGTGTTTATTTAGAATTAGACCACCGACTAAATATACTGAATGCTATCATGTTTCTTCCAAGTCAGTTTCCCAAAATATTCTCTCTTCTTTCTCTGTCTTTTTTCTGTTATTTCTCACCTTTTGATAAGTCTCTGTTGTTGTTCCTTTCAATCCTCTCTATTTTTGCTACATACCAGATTCTGCATTTTCTATATTTAGCCTATAAGCTTTCTTCCATTGTCCACACCTTTGCTGAAGTTCTAATTGTTATCTATACTTTATATTTTATTTTCACTAGTGCTACTTGCTTTTCCTGTTTTGTCCTCTGAGCTTTAATCCCATTTCTCCTGCCACGTTCAGATATCTTCTATTCCTTTTACGCTGAATCTGAGTGGAAAAAATTCAAGTAGAAGGATTATTCTCATAGTCTTAAGTTCTTCAAACAATTCCATCGAAGTCTTCTTTCCTATCTAATGAACAGGCTGGCCACTGGATATTCGTTTGTATGCTTTTCGGTAACAGGTGGATCAAACTTCGATCCTTAGCTGAGATGTGTCCTCAGTGCCAGGAAAATATTAAAACATTACGATGTTTCTTCGTAACATTCACTATAAAAGCATTGAACATAAAGGTATCTGTGTAATTCTCTGGAAATAGCATTAGCCCTCATAGCGAAAGATTGCTAGAAGAGAGTTCATTATAGATTCGCTTCTACTCGTCGACTAGAACTTTATGTAGGTCTTTTTTTTCAGCCAGTTCTCGATTTAGTCAATCCTTAGCACACGCCAGTACGATTTTCTTTTCTTTTTTTTTTCTTATTTCTAACGGAAACTGGCTTTTAAGTCGGCAATTTAACAAACAACTCATCTGCTGTACTCTCTCCCCGTGCTGCCCATAAAATCATTGAAAACCTTGGGCTCGGCTATGAGGGTTAAAGAACGGAGGTTTGCTGTCTATCGCTCTTGCCAAAGGATTCATTAGGACTAAAAGAGATCCGTTTACTCCCTTTGGGAATACAAGATAGAAGATTAATTTTCAATTTAAAAATTAAACAAGGCTCTTATAAATATTTTATTACAGAATAAAATCTTAGTCTCTTAAAATCTTCATTAGCTTACTGAATGTAATGTAAGGAGATTTTGGCTACTAGAGGAAAAAATAATTATTGAATGGGCTTTGAAATAGGCCATGTAAGTCCAAATGGTAGTACTGACATCTCTGAGAATCAGAATAGAGATACTTCTCCTTCCCACAGCTATTTTAATTACTTCTCATTTCAACTCCTAGTTATGGTTTTATTGGATATTTTTACACCACTACTTTTCGGTGCATCATTTTTGGAGCTATGATATCCAAAAAAAAAATAAATAAAATAAAATAAATAAATAAAATGGATTCTAAAGAAGAAATCTGACACCAATCAATTCTTGTATTCGAAAGCAAGAATTGATTGGAGAGTTAGATGAATTAATCTAGGACCATTCGGGTACCGCCAGCCCCATTTGTTATCAGATATTTCTGCTGTCAAAAAAACATCTTATCTTTAGTAATGCATTATTTAAACTTGATCGTAATCAAATATATATTATTCTTCAGATCTTCAATGTCAAAATAAGTAAGACACTTTGTAGCCAGGTTTCCCTTGTATCTCTTCAAAGTTTCAGCCACCAGCTGGTTTCCTCTCTGTTCTCTCACAATTCCTTTGTGTCGCTTTTCACATTTCTTTTGAAGTCGGTCTCTGTTGTCATGTCCAGGTGATTTGCAAACAAGATTTCCCAGCACGCATCTTTTGTAATTCTGTCATCAAGCACTCCGGTTGTGAAGATGAATAAAAACAGAATAAATATTATTCTTCACTTTAAACCAGTTTGGTACGCGAGTGCTCTGTTATTACAATCCTTGCTCTTAGTACATCGTTCATAATTTGACTTTCTTTTTTTTTAGATAACATCTTTTAGGTACCTTATTAATGCTTTTTAAGATCTAAAAATTCTTCCTACGGTATTCTACGAACTCCAAGTGCAATGAACTCACATCTCGTTATATTATTCAGAGTTTTATTCAAATCAAATTTTGAATACTAAGCGAGAATGACCTTTTAAATAGAGAGTCCCTTTCACACAAATTGTGCTACGTAATATTAAAAATATTAACATCTACGACAGCAAACTAAAAATATCAGAACTTTGTATAAAGAAACTTGCCAACCATGCAGATTCTCTAGTGACATCTTTTGATGCCACTACTGAAAAGACGATGGCTTGATTAAGTTGTGAGCTAAACTACAAGAATATTTATTCCCGTCTCACTGTAAAATGGGTGTGTTGAAGTGGCATTCGTCAAGCTGTCCTGTAAATTTGATAAGGCATTCACAGAAATGTATGAAATGTGATAACAAGCATTATGGAAAAAATAGCATTACAACTGTTGTCTTCTTTTCTCCCTACTCATGAGATTTGTCCCTCTATGATCGATATCATCCTCTTCCTCAGGCTGAAGAGCATCCTGATAGGGAAACAATTTCAAATACGTCGTGAAAATATAATTCATTACATCTGTGAGTTATATTCCCAAGCTGTTCTTCCAAAGATGTACACTGAATAGGTGAAGAAATTCGCTGAAATATGTGCAAATAAAAGATTATAATTTGAAGAAGATAAGGCTGAATAATTTGTACAGTGCATATTCTTTAATTCACCAATGTGAGTAGGAGGAGAGACCAGCCTCCAGTCTTAGTCATCACTGATAGTTGAGTTCATAACTACCCGATGATTTTGAAGAGTTTAGGGCAAGATTACTACAGAGAATTTTCTCTGAGTCGAAAATCTAAAACCCCGAGTTTTCTAGAAGAAAAAAATCTCTGGCCTGCACCAAACTCGGGAAATAGCTTAAAAAACAAGACATAGAAAAAAAAGGTTATTTTAGCCATCGACTAGAATCGAAGCTATAATAATCTTTATTTTTGTCCAGCATTAAACATTGCCACGAGGACAGGCACCTATGTGCTTTAATTTCCCTTAAAAAAAAAAAAAACTCGGATATTTTAGAAGCTACCACGAATCTGAAATAAAAAGTAATTGCCGCAGCCTGCATTAAATCCAATTATACTATCTACTGAACTCAATGTTTTAATAATAACACACTATCAATCACACACTTGGTGCTTGACTGTTATCTAGTTACATAATTCAATTAATCGCATTAGTGTTTGCAAAGGTATTTATGAAGTATGAATAACCGTGATGAGATTTAAATCATTTAATAATCTCGATAACAGCAGATTTTCGGCTATCGGGCTGATAGGCGTAAAATGGGCAAACTTGACTTAAAACTTCCGGGTGACGTGGAGCGTATCTAAATAGATAAGAACGTTTTTCACGATTAAAATAATCCGTTCTAATCTCAGAAATCCATCATTGTCATCTGTGCTTAAATTCTCTCAACTGGAAAAGTTAATTGACCCAATAGATAAATGATCAGATACAGAATAGCTAACTTCGAAAAACAGAATAACTAACAGCTAATGTTAAAGAACTCCCCGAATATTTACTATGCCTGATACTTTGCTCGTTTACTATTATCGAATTTTCAGAACAGAAGGCATTTATTTTGTTTGAACTCGAAGTATATACAACGAAAAGACAGGCGTTTCAAGTATTGTAATGTATTTATCTATTTACATACAGCGCTTACAATAACAATATAAACCTGGACGTTATAGGAAGACTTTTATGTATGATATACTCTGCAATAGATTCGAAGCCCTTTCACATCGACTAAGGTAGGGTAAAATGGCAACGTATTTCTGAATTTCCCATTTTGATTCCATTATATTCATGGGATAACAGTTCATAACAACAGTTTAATTAAAAATCTTATATATTGTTCATTTGAGGTCTTATAAAAGGTTCTTATCATAGACAAGTTCGAACCCGGTCTTTCCAAACATAGGGTATTGTTATGACCAACCTTGTGTTCTAAATATCTCATACGTGTGCAGAGAGCATGAAATAATAGTCTGAATGGATTACGATAGGGAGCTGATACATACATTCATTATTTTCCCCCAAAACTACTGGGCCATCTTTAATTAGCCATTGGTATTGTTTGGAAATTATTAAAAAGTTTGACTAGAACACTTCAGCATACTTGGAAAATGACGGAGAACACATTATAGCAATCGGTTAAAACAGATATTATGTCAATGTGTGCTTCATCTTTACAAATACTGTCGGAGATCCAGCACAATTGACCATAAAGCTTGTACAATCTGCAGGGAATTGTTCAGCGTGGTCTCACACGCCGAGCTACGTGACATAACAGTAATCATTGCGAAATGTCGATTGGAGTTGGTGTGCAGCCATCATAACCGGATACCGGATTGATGGAAGGAGAGTAAATAAATGCCATTATTCAAGAAAAAAATTCTTGATCATACATTACTTTTTCATTAAAATTCTCTTGTCTGAATCTATCGTCGAAGATGTCACTTTTATTAAGTATCGGTTTTTTTCATTGTTTGTTTCGTAACATGCAGGATGACTTCTGCAAAATTCTCCATTATTCAATACTTTGACATTTAATTTTATTGTTTTGTACATGAGTGTCACATTTCGATGTGTAACACATTTGTAACTCGGATGCTTTTAGCCGACTAATCATAGGAGAAAAAAAAGTTTCAAAATATTTCAAAAAGAATATTCTTCACATGACTAGATGTATATCTGCTTTCAAACCATCTTAAAACTTGAACAATTTTTATAATGCCTTGCAATTTCAAAGAGGAAGCCGGAGTATAGATCAATTTTTCTTTCCTCTCGTGTATTTCCATCCCTTAACTTCTTTTGTTTCTTATAGTGATATATTCTTCCATTTTGCTTAATATCGGTAACCTACATTGCAGATGGCGCTGTAAGCAAATGGCTTACCTTCCACTAACCAAATATGTGATATATGTACGGTGAACTTATGGGTTCCGGAGAGGCTGTCGCTTGATGATTATTACGAAACTGAAAGCATTTCCCCTGCACTAGAAATTATATAGAGAAGTCACAAAGCAATAAGGAACCAATAGCAAACATAATGGTGAAATTCAAAGCATTTAATTTTGCATTAAATCTAACCACATTTGTTCTTTTAGGAACAACAAACAACAGTAGAACAAGAACAAGAAACTCAGTACTTTTCCTCTTCGCTGGATTTTAATAATTAGATTCTTTCTTTTTTTTTTTCGTTGAACTTCGAAAGAACAGATGACGAATTTTTGATGATAATATGCGTCTTGTCAGATAGATGACTTCAGACTGCTTGTACGGGCTAAAAGACTTGCACTGAACTGGTTTAATCTGTCAGGAAGTATTTCAAGAATTTCTTTTTATTTTTAAAGATGCCAGTCGTCTGCATTTTTGTTTATCAGGATATTATAAGTTTATTGCCCTTCTGTTCTTTATTATCTAAAGTTTTTCGAAGTGATAGGAAGTTCAATTATTCACACATACGCACACGTGGTTAATACGAAACAATCAGAAGTGTTTAAGTTTACAGAGAAACGTGGTCTCGAGGTGAAGGTGACGTATTTATGACGTCACAGTTCATGCTTAGCGCTTTTCTGGTTTCTTTCGAAAGAATATTCGCCTCGTTGATAACAGCCATGTCGTCGTCGCCTCTTTCGCCTGATTTACGGCAGTCGGTTTCATAGCGATAACATAACGGCGTCAATTTTCCAGTTTCTATTTTTGTTTCTCTTATTCATCCTGCCATTCCCCACTCCAACTGTTAGTGTTAGCAGCACATTACTGGAAGTGACATATTATACTCACCACATTTTCGTTCGTCCTCCCCTTTTTCGCAGTGGATTATTCCATCACAGTGGAGCGCTCTATTGATGCAAACAGAAGTATTCCCGCATGGAAATTCTTCAGGGTTGCAAAGCGTTCTTCCTGAAATTAAAAAGAAGAAGAACGATGGTCACAAAATAGATATTTTATCACGTTTAAGCAATGAATTAAACAGCAGTAACTTTAGAACATTAATAAAGTGTTGAACTGTATTCCAATCCGGTGCGTGACAATGGTTTTAAAGAAGGGTGAAGGGACCATCTACAGGTCAACGTCGGATACTTTACGCTTGGGTAAACAAGTTATACTATTCTAAAAGGTGGAGCTGATTAAAGCCCTTAATTCTTACGGATGGGATTAGTATGATAATTCTTCGTTAAATGACGCTATTAAGTGGTCCATAAAAAATGTGGTTTTATGGCAAGATACACATTATAAAGTTCAGATAAACAGTGATTGCAGAAACTCGTCTGGAATAACAAACCAGAGAGAAACATCCATAAGTTCCCAGATTGTATTTATTTTATGCATAAAGTAAGGGAATATTAAATGAAAATCAGATATTAGTTTGAATGTGAAGAATTTGTGAATATCAAATATTACTCAGCTCCTGTTGCTTATAAAGTAAAATTTTAATGTGTATTAGTTTCATGATACGAGGGTGGTCTGAAAAATTCTCGGACTAACAATGAAAAAACAAATTTATAATTTCAAAATTAATTTTTTTAACATAATCTCCCTTAAGACTAATACATTTATTACAGCGATGCTCCAGCACCATTATCTCGTCAATCTAGTGGTTCTCAGTAAGACATCTGCAAAATACCCTCTACAGCTGCAATCACCTCTTGATTCGCAGAAAAACGCTGACCGGCGAGGAAGAGTTTTAGTATTGGGAAGAGATAGAAGTCAGAGGGAGCCATATCTGGGGAATAGAGTGGATGTTCCAACAATTCATAGTGCAGATGCCTTAATTTTCACATTGCCAAGACACCTTTGTGGGCAGGTGCATTGTCCTGATGGAAGATGATTTTTTCTTCTGCAAACCAGGTCTTTTCTCATGAATTTTTTTTTAGTCTGGTTAAAAGATCAGAATAATATTCCCCAATTATTGTTTTACCATTTTCAAGATAATTAATAAAAAAAATGCATTTAGCATCCCAAAACACCGATGCCATGACCTTTCTTGCTGATGGAACCGACCTTCTCTTCTTTGGCGCTGAACAACCGGCTTCTGTGCCCTGTGTTGACTGCTGTTTGGATTCTTGTGTGTGTGTGTAATGGTGAATCCAAGTCTCATCCATAGTAATAAATCGACGCACAAAATCAGTTTTATTCTTGTGAAAACTCTCCAAGCACTGTTCAGAGATTTTCATGCGAGTGCGTTTTTGATCTGCTGAGCAAATGCGGCACCGATCTTCCGCAAAGCTTTTTCATATGCAATTCTTCATGCAAAATATATCCTACGCGTTTTTTTGAAATGCCTATAGTCTCAGCAATTTCACACACTTTGACTCGCCAGTCATCCAATACCATAATCGTGCACTTGATCAATGATTTCTGGTGGTGTTACACTTTTTGGATGTCCTTCACTTGGATCATCTTCAAGGCTGGTACGGCCACTTTTAAACTCCGCGGCCCATTTCTTAATTGTTGAAAACGAAGGAGAAGAGCGCCCATAAGCTTTTATGAACTTCGAATGAATTTCTTTTGGCGTTAAACCTTCTTTTACAAAGAATTTTATAACCGCACGATACTCAATTTTATTCATTTCAAGGGATACATACAACAAATACTGTTGCTTCAGACAGCTGTAACAAACAAACTATTTGATAGAATGACTTGCAATTTCACATGAATGCTTATGACAGATGTACCAACTTAGAAAAAAAAAATCTCTTGCCGATAGTGTTGCCATCTATGGTCGAGGCCGAGAACTGCTCAGACCACTCACGTACTTATTGCTGACCTAAAAGAAAGTGCTTTATATACTGTGTATATTGCAATACCCTGTGTCCCAAAGGATCAATCGGGATCCATCAGGGATTCTGAACCAAGTACTGTAATAAGTAACTCACCCCCTCGAACAACAATTAGGGCCAAAATTGGACATGCTTCACTTAATTCTATTTCTAATTTCCACTTTTAAGATGCTGCTTATCTACTTCTTTCTCAGTATGATATGCTTCTCTTATAAGATAATCTACCACTGTGAAAATTTAAAATCTTCGGCCACTATTACATCAACAGATCGCCAAAGATATGGTGGACTAAAACTGAAGTGTAAAATGTAAAGCACTTCTCAGTACGTCAGTTTATTAGCAAAATGTAAGAAATGTTTCATAAAAGTAGTCATTCCAAATGCAATTCTAGTTCCAATGAGAAAGCAGAGAACTAAGATTCCCCATTAATTTCACATATAATAAATTTATTAACTACATTCGATTAAAATTATATCACATATATAAGCAAGTCAAGTGTCATCGTATATTTTACTGAAGTAACATTTGCTGTTTCCATGTGTGGTCTTGGGTGGTCCACAAATTACAGTTGACGGAAAGAAGAGGTTGCGATTTTGTGAAAATAAAAGAGGAAGAGAGAGTGATATAATAACATGCTACATAATAGAATGACATGTTACAAAGTCCACGCGGTTAGCCTAGTGGCTATGCGCTTCGCAACCATACGCCTTAGGAAGGAGTGTCCTGGGTTCGATTCCCGTCGCCGGATCTTTGAAGAGCTTAAGGATCTTTCTCAAATATAGCCAAGTTAGCCGGTCTTGGGCGTGGACAGCAGGGTTTTTCTCCCCAGTTTATCTGAAGTTTTTCCTCCCGCAAGCAGGCAAACCCTGAGCACACAAGATACAGCCATACGATATACCGGAAGGCATAGAGCTAGTCACCTTATCCTCGGGACTGGTACGACTTAAAAGAGCTCAAGTCAGCTCTGTAACAAGCCAGTGGACCTAATACGTAGTAGGGAGAAGAAGTTACATAATAGAAAAAAACATCTTTAATTTCAAAAATAATTTTCCAATTGTGTTTTACCTAATACAAGGTACTTGAATCTACATGGGGGGGGGGGGGAACAGCAACGCATACTTCGAATGGATCTATGGATCTTTAGCTCTACCTTACTCTAGAACCTGCATAGCTCAGTTCATAACACCAATGTTATTTGGTTGGAAAACCTCGGTTACAAGTTAGAATCCATTCCAGGACGTAAAGAATCTTATACGGACTTATCAGATGAAGAATTAACTGATCTCTAACAGAACTGGCAAGGACCCCCCCCCCCTTTCTGGAAAATTCCATTTTACATCCCGCAGGACATACAAACCAGTCACAGATAATTAGATTTATATGAAGATAAGTAACTTGGCCATGAAAAGCCGTTGAGCCTAATTGTTAAGAGTAAGATGGGATAATTTAACTCTTGTGACAACTTTGACTAGGGTTTAATTCGTGGGAAATAATCAGGTCTGGACTTTTAAATCGTTTATCGTAAATCGTTATTCGATTGACAGTTTAAAAGTGGTATTAGATAAGAATCAGAATATACATTCCTCAAATGATTTCAAGATAATGACACATATTCTTTGTAGTAAGAATTGCATGACAATACAAAGCTCCATTTTTTAGTTTTCTTTCTCGCCACAGCTTGATAAACAATTGGTATAGAAAATCCAATTGATTAACTTGATGAACTTTTACACTATTAATACAGGCAGTAATAATAATCATGATCCGTCATTTTACAAAATTCTGTTTTCCTATATGAGCAACTATGACAGAACTCTTGGAAGGTCTCTCGTGTTTTTTTTTTTTTTTCTTTTCAAATAAGAAATCATTAAACCATTGAGAAAGACAATGCCGTTAGCGAGAAAATAAGAAAAACAAATGAGAAAATATTACTACTATTTAAGGTGACACCAGCAAAGACGCTAATATTAGTGATAAGAAACTGTTGAATTGAGAAAGGCAGCACATATAAAGTGTGTATGCATATCGTTTTGTATGCATACATATAAATAAATATGGCAGAAATTCTATGCATAATATCGATGCTTCTTTGAATCTAAAACAAGTTTTATCTCCATGTGGATGTGGTTTTCCCTTTTAGCATATGCTTGTTTTAGATTCAAAGAAGCATCGATTTTATGCATACAATTTCTGCCATATTTATTTATATGTATGCATACAAAACGATGCAATGCTAATTTAATCTTAACTGAAAAGAAATTTGATATCCAACTTCGTCACGAAAATTTATCAGTCATGTTCAGTTTTAGTAAACTATATTGGACATTTGATCTGCTGCTGAGACACGTGATACACAGTTAACTCTTTCATTGGCGCTTTCACTTTAACACGCACAACTTATAAAAGAAATGTTACTATGACAACTTACAACTCATGTCATGTCATGGTTTTAATTATTAGCTATTTCATAACAGCTTCGTGTTTGTTTCTATTCCTTAATATGTTTACCGTTATTATATTCAAATGTTATGCGACAGAATATTCTAATTCGTGTGATGTTTGGCTTTGGAATTTAATAAGTTATTAATAAAACTCGAAACACCGGCATTTATGACAATGATAATATATGCACAATGCAGCCATTTGCAATTTCCACAAATACTTAAAGGAGTGCTACATTGATTACCAGTTTGATATTTCCAGACACCATTCGTCAATGGCGCAGTCTGCTACAATAACTAATTACGATTCTGCGTTGGTGCGACTCAATATTCTTCACATTTTAAACTTTTCTTCTCTTACAGGAGACGGCATTCATCGCATATTTTCTAAACAAATCTGAAATACCTGTCATTTGCTCGGGCGAGGATTGACTCAGTGCAAAAGCCGGTAATATATCCATGGCATCATCACCATTTATGTAAATTTTATTGAATATTTGATCACTTTCCTTAAACAAAGGAAGGATCGATAGATTGGAAATCTTTATGTTGGACACATTAATTTGTCAGCCCATTTCGAAGGCATTGTTTCCTTGTTTTATAAACAAAGCTTGCATTTCAGACACTCGTATAAAATAACCCACAGGTTTCACCATCATGAAAGAAGAAGGCAAAATATAATTCATAAATGTAATATGTAAAGCTATCGAATACGTTCTTTCTGTATAATAAAAATTACATAAATCTCATTTCGATACATAGACGGATTTTGAAAACTGTGTTATTTCAAATTTAATGCGAAACAATGAATTAATTTTTAATTAGGAATTTATTATAAACTGATTTAGAAGCTTTCCTCTGAATATTCCAAGAAATGAAAACGCCTTCAAGACATATTAGTAAATGCGAGTAAGAAAGGGTTCCTTCCATCGTATCTTGAAGCTCTCTAGATAAAGGATGACATACGAGACAGCAGCCGGAAAAAAGCAGACTTATCTTATGAGCTAATAAAAACAATTGAGTTTGTTTTGTCCTGCGGATCTTTTAGTATAATAGAGCGATCGCAAACCACTACTGTCACTTATAATAGGCTCTTGAAGATATGATCACTTACAGTCGACTGCTAGATGAAATCGAGTTTTTTTTTTGCTTTTAGAGTGACATCGTCTATTGTCCCTCCTTAAGATGACAAATAAAAAATAAAAAAACTCGGATATTATGTCAAGTTATTTTGTATTTTATTGCTTTATATATCATAATTTTGAAGTTCTTAATTACTTCAGAAATTATGTTTTATTCAATCACTTTTTTAGGATTATATTTAGTCATTTAGTACAAACACATTTATACAGTGATAACGCTAAAGGTCTAGTGCGCATGTGTAAATGCCATACCTTGAATCGTCTGCTTCTATGCTTAACTTGCGAATTTTATGTGGTTGGCAGCTGTATTTGGTTGACTTTTAGCCCGTTTTCGATTATAATAAAAAATAACATATTCGTCCTAAAATTATTGCATCAAATTGATTTGAGTATCGCTGCAGAACATAGAATTAAAAGATTTACTGAGAAATGGAATTAAAAATACAAAAGACACAAAATGGATGAATAAATCAAAACGGAAGCACTTAGATGTCTGGCATAAAAAGATAATTAAAGTACCATCGCTTGAACCTTCCCCATGAGAAAATAAACAAATTCCTATTATTGTAGATAATAGGAAATTATAGTCGTTTATAGACTAGGAGAAATATTCTGCCTATGTATAATTAAATTAGTTTACTGTTCATTTTTCTTCTGTTTGGTTTTTTATTTGATCTATCTTGAATAACATTAAATGTAACGATGTAACGAGAGTTACCAGATACGAAATCATTAAATGCATATGAGAATGAAGAACATATGGAGCCTGTAATATAAAAATATGATCGTATTTAATTCACTGCTAACGGTGTATTGTACTAAGGTTATTTATATTAAGACTCAGGATTGCTTTATTTGATTCATTTCAACCATATTTTAATATTATATTCTTTTTTTATTTCTTCTTAAAAACGAAAACAGTATCAATTATAATTAATGCTTGCAGGCATTAGGGAAAAAAAACACCTTTGCATGGCGTCTTGCAGGAACAGATCCTGTCTGTCATGGGAACTAAAACTTCCAAGTTTTAGTTACAAGTATTTATAGTCATTAAGTATTATTAGTACTTTCAGCAATGGTCACTTATATTTAGAATTTATAATTACTGCGGGAATTTTATTCTCACTACTATATTTCTATTTCCTCTTGCTTTGTTTTCTTGACTGACTTTGAGCACAATACGTTTGGTAGGAAAAAAAAAAAAAAAGAAAAAAAAAACACAATTTTGGGAAATCTTTCACGTGTTCTCTGGATTTAAGCGATCCCCCTCCCCGCATTTTACAGCTTGCGTCATGAAGGAAATCTAAGATTGGAATGCGACACGAAGAAAAGCTTTATGAAGCTTTGGCAAACAAACCCATTCTTTTTTGGCAGGATTAAGTTCCTACTGTATGTGTGTGTGGATAGATAGAGAGAGAGAGAGAGAGAGAGAGAGAGAGAGAGAGAGAGAGAGAGAGAGAGAGAGAGTCTCAAAAAAAAAAAAAGTGAAACAGTCAGTGACCCTTAGAAATCTCACAGCAAGTGACGCCTTTGTCATCCCAGTATTCAGAACAAAGACAATTGGCAGTGTGAAGACAACTTTTAAGTTCACAGCGCTGAATAAAGTCCTATGAACCTTTGTTCATTAAATATCTAAACTGCTTACTAATATAATGGTAAGCGAATGTATTTCGTGTTTCACTGGACTGAAAATTGTATTCACATTGCATTTATAGGATAACCCGCTTACTGGAGCTACTCGCAGTATATTCACAAAGTAGTGATGCACAGATGTGGATAAAATGCCGTATGCCCTGTTCTAATATTCATTACAATGGTAAGCAAACCCTCATTCGAGTATCCATGGATGAAAGCATCATTCTCTATACGGGGAAAAGAGCCGTCACTATATTCTAACTTGATTTCAGAAATTCATTTTTGCTATTTCATTGTATAGTATATTACCGTACGTAACAAACGAATTTATTTTAATATACAAGAAACAATAATATTAAATAGTTTGTAAAAATTATATTTATTACAACATTTTGTTTCTATTTTAATATAGCTGTGGGGGAAGGCGCTTCACAAATATCTTCAATTCATAGGTAAGTTAAACTCAAGTAATATATCGCTCTTGTTTTTGTGTACAGACAAATCCATAGTTAGAATATAGTGATAATAGTATGCCCCCCCCCCCCATACTTAGAGATGAATTTTTCTGTTGCGTTATTTCTTCGTGTAACTATTTCCTGTAACTAATTCTATTAACTACTCTATAATAGTAAGCAACATCGTGGATAGTATAACTGGTAGTGAAATCAACAGATCGCACAGTTTAATCGATTTCGAATAGAGTTGGTCGATCCAATAGTTTCTTATTATTGCTGAAGGTCCTGGGAAATTCCACTTAATTCGAACCAACAGGAAGATTATTGAGATGGGGGAGCTTCGTGTACAGATACCTTTAAAGGTCGCGTCGTACAACGGATTTCGACCAAATCCTTGCATTGTATATGGTCGTTCTGGGAATTTCAAACCAGTCGAAGTCTTAGAAGTTATTATAGACTTTTCAACGTTTGTAGCTAGAATGACTATTTAAAAAAATGAAAATACTTAACAACTAGGCCCTTTTTCGAGTATAATAGCTGAAGTTATACCTGAGAACTGTGTATAATATTGTGTTATGCAACATTTAAGAGTAAATACAATATCTATAATATGTTTAAAAGTATTATTTAAGTAAAATATAATGTACTTTATTATTGTTGCACTATTATGTCCAAAGAAACAAAATAAATTACGTGGATAATATATGTGGAATGCATATGCGTATCTAGAGGGAAAGAGGATAGAATCAGTGAAATATGCGACAAAGAGTAGATGGATTTTCTCATTAAACCAGTTCCTTGCGGCAATTTCCGTATACCTTTCTTTGGTCTATCTGTTCAAAGCGTCGACTTACCATTGATTATCTCTTCTTTATCTTTCTCCTCCATACCCTCCGACTAACTACCTCCCACAAACGCAATCCGAGAGCCATCCACGCGCAAAAGCTATCTTTCTTAGTCGCTGACAGGACAGTGAGAAATGGCTGCGAAGAACAAGAGATAAATCATATTCTTCACGAGCAAGGAGGATGAGGTCATCCCCCCTCCCACGTTGTTGGTTTTATTTTTTATCTCTCTTAACCTGTTTTTTTTTCCTTCAACGTAATGGAAGGTTCGGTCATTGTCAGTGCAATTGCAGCACTCTTTTCCGTATACAAGTATGAGGGTAATCGTTGATATGTGTTAGCGGCCAAACTCGGTTTCAGTGTCCCACTGGTCAACAAATAGCATCAAGAATAGCTGGTAGTTCACGTTACTGCTCGCTTCGAGACATCCGGAAGTTACTCGGAACATTTCCTATAACTGCTGCTTCGTCGTCATGGAAACGATGACGCCTATGTGTGCGTGTATGTGTATGGACGAGAGGGAAAAGTACTTGATGTAGGTCTTCTGGGAGAATGTGGCCATTACCTACACGTTTCCTAACACCTAGCGAAACACAGATCCACGTGCACTACAGAAAAAGGGAAATGAAGTCATCAGGGACAAAAAAAAAGTGATAATCATCGAAAAGTTTGGGAAACAAGAAAATAATTATTCCGTTAGTGTGATAAGTTAGCATAGGCTAAAAACCACTTCAGTCATTGAAGATTGCAACATCACACCATGCAAGAAACAACAGCGAGTCAACTGCAAGTGACACTCCGTTAACAGTGACCTCGTTCGGTGATTTTTAGGAGGGGGGGGGGAGGAAGGACCGACCTCCCTGAATAAACTGACAATCCAAACATGTTATTGTCGCCAGCTACTGTTTACACAGAGGTCAGTGTTACTAGGTGCGTGAGCGGAAGACGTACAAGTCATCTTAGTTTTGTATTAACATTTTAAACAATGCTTGTTTTCATCCTTCTGTGTTTCGCAATGCTTGTCTGACTCTCTTCTTACCTCTATACGTTAATGGCGTTAATCTCTCTCTCTCTCTCTCTCTCTCTGACCCAAAGTCTGTCTGCTTTCTTCCCTTTAAGATCTCTCATGCAACTGAAAGAATAAGACTCGTCTTCGGTTGTAAACACTCGGGTCCAAATCTGTCTAGGACACGAGGGGCATCTAATTGAAGGGCGAGATGAATTTTTTTCTCTTGTCAAAAATAAATAAATACATCGTTAGGAAAATACGCACAGTCGATACATACATATTCTTTGTGGAGTTAAATGTCTAAGAGCAACTTTAACCAATCAACCCCTGTCTCTTCCGATGTCAAGTTGTTTCCTCCTGGAAACCCGGGCTTTTCATCTCACAAAACAGACAAACCATAGGAACACACAATTAGGAAATATAATTACACTGGCCTCACCGCCTGAGTTGCTTCGGCCATAAATCTATAACAACCAACAACCTATCTATTTCCTTTATCAACAACTGTTGTTCAATTAATTCCTCTCTCTCTCTCTCTCTCTCTGTTTCTCTTTATCTATCCCGCTATCTCAGTCGAATGTATATTCTTCCTACGATTATATTGGTCGTGTGCCGCAGCTGAGGATATGACGTTAATTAAACTGAGTGTGGCTTGCAATTAAATTTTATATGCTTAAGCAGTGAAATCTCCCTCAAAATGTGCGATTTCTGTTAAGTAATAATAATAATGTTACAGTTTGACTGCGTTGTGGGTTTTACATCATTGTAGCCCATCAAAGGTTACGATGAAGCAAATCACTGAAAACGGAAACTGTTGCGATGACGTCACAAGCATGCAATGAAACAGCCCTCGGAGATAGTGTCTGACAGGTGAAGGTCTTATCAGAGGCAGGCGGGGCGGCGTATCTTCAACGCAGGTCACGTGGCCGCATGAAATATGATGGAAATTACGAAGATGACCCCAGCGTACGAGAAAGACAAGAGTAGAGGGCTTTGAACTGCCTACGAACCGAATGTTCGAGGGAAAGACAAGGGACGGGTAGAAATGGGGCGCGAGATACGATCTTTATACTCAGCTGGCTACAGTGAATTGGAGTCGCCACTTTTGATTTGTGAACTTCGGACACAACGTTATAGCTGACGCGGAAAAATAGTGGAAGTAATGGGGTGGTGATGAGAACGCTGTTTGCGTGTGCGCGCAAGGACATTAAGATGACGTGATAGGAGTTCGAGACTGAGAAAGAAAAAAGATAAGTTGTAGAATTTATAATACTGATTGTAGCGTTTTATTATGTTCAATAGTCATTGCAACTGATCCTGAGGGCGCGACTGGATTTATCCTTCCAGTGAAGGAAATAACATCCGAGATGATAGAAGATGGACAAATTATCTGCATGATTTCATGGAATAGCAATACATTTTTGACGAAAATCCTGCCAACAGGTTGTAATCCGGTACCAGTAGTGGCTCTCTTCTCTGACTATGTATCTGCATAGCGCAATCGTGAGAATTAGTTTTGCAAAGACGCGGATTTGAATCCCGTGTTGACTCGAGCGAAGAACGTTTGTAAGAATATTTTCTACCGAATGCCATTATTTGTTCTCATAAAGAGATGATAAACGTTTATCTTCTGAAGATCAGACCGGTCGGTGAGCACACTTAACAGAAATAATATACTTGTTTCGTGTTCTTGTTGCCTTCGTCCATATTCCATTTCCAATACTTCTATTCTGCTATGGACGAGGAGCAATCTGTACGGTCCGAGGACATTTGAGATGGTCCACTATCGCATTACTGGATTTTTGCATCTCGAGTTATTGAACATTTGAATTAAAAGAAAATTAAAACATGGAATAAAAGAATGAAAGTGCCTATAGAATTTCAGCCGCACCTGCGGGTTGACCAAATAATGTATTTTTCCCCTTAGTTAAACAATCGTTTCAAAAGCTTTAAGATGTATTTCAAGATGTAGTTTTTGTTGTTTGGAGAATTTAATAATTTTGGCGGTTGGAAGGTCAACATTACCCAACATCAGAACAATATATTTCTTGATATGTGCAATGGAGTGGTCTAGAACACTGTCATCGGCACCGTCCTGGTTTCCTGGTTGGATAGCGTATCCGCTGTCCAACGAATAGACTGGCACGAATCCCACCACGGGCATGAATGTTTGTGATTGTCTCACTAAGTCTGTACAGAAAGGGTGTTGCGACCCTATTACTTATTTTTCTGTCAGTGACTTCCCAAAAACCCTAAGGAGGTACGGAAGTGACCATATTGCATCCAAGCAGTGAGACCAAAAGAAAACAGGTCTTCGTTAACCTGACTGACCGTACGCAATATTATAACTTTATGAATTACAGATGAACTAATAATTTTTTTCATTTCCTTGTAATATTAATATATATAATCATAGTTACGAAATCAGTCCACTCAACGAATGGTTGAAGATAAGTTGGCACACTAAAGCAAAAACTGGAATTTATATTGCTGAAAAATAATTAACACTATGAATATCGATCTATCAATGTGGGTTTGGAATCGGAGATTGAAATGAGACTTCCCTCTCAGAATGAAAATCACAAGGAGAATCTTGGTTATTCTTAGCGGACACTAACACGTGACACATTCCTTGAAATATAAACCATTTAATATCCGATTCTATCAACGACCATTCTAACTTTCATTTTCGCATTTTCCGTCAAATATTTCAAAGAATTTTAAGCTTAATGATTAACGATTAACTAGGTCTTTGCTCTGATTATCAAAGGTTAATTAACAGTCTACTAAAAGCCGAAGTTTTTAATGTTCCATCACAAATTGAAACCCGTTTTCAGAGAAACTTTTAAAAAGTTTACACGCGTGTTTGCGAAAAGTACATCAATTACTGGGGGATCATTATGATCATCTAATTTGCCTCCCATAGCGGGTATCTTCCATTAGCAATGTCCGTGAGAAGCTAATAAAGACAGTCCTTTATTCAGCAGAGTGCTTAAACCCACGCGCGTTACTGGCATAAAGCAGTGAGAAGTAAACGCACCCCCCCCCATTAGGAAATGAAATTTATGCAAATGAGCAGAAAGAATTTCGAGCTGGGATTCTAATTTGGACTCACGGTTTGCGTAAAGGGACAAAATAGCCCTAATAAAACTTAGCGCGCTTCACAATACGCAAAAGCAAGCTTATGCTGTATATAATTAGTCCCCGTTTATGATATTTATTAACCTCGCTGTTCCGCGATGAGTACCACAAGTTTAAGTACTAATTTTCCCTCGATCTAATTTAATCCATCCACATACTGCCCATACAACGATCATTACTTGGATCGGTCACTTAAGGTGCACTTTGGACTCCCAGGATTCTTCTCTATCCATATACTAACGTAATAATAATAATAATAATTATAATTATAATACTGCTTTTGATATAATGATTTTTAACATCTGTCTGTATGTATGAGATACTGCATCACAGATTTGAATTACCTGCATGTGTTTTCCAGAAGTTCTTTTTTTTGGGGGGGGGGGAAGAGGGGGGAGTGCCAACGTTACTAAAATGAAATGTCCTTTCGTCTCCATACAACTTTCTAAACGTTCCTCAGGACCTAAAAGGGATTTGAACCCATATCTTTTCAGTCAAACGGTACACATTGCATTGTTCTTACCAAACTACATTATAGAAATGCTTGTTACAACATGTAAACAAAAAATATGTATTTATCTTTGTATATGAAATTTTCTCTTCAAGACTTGTCTGGTTTTGTTTCATATACTGGTGGTGTTATTTCAATAACACCACTAGGATAACATTCGGGAATAATAGAGTTAATCTTCGAGAGATAACTCGGTTTTCTCTGTAAAAAAAAACCATCTTTCCCCGTCTTTCTCTCTCAAACAAACAAGCAAACTTACCTAAATTTCTTAAGTAGGTTTTGTATCATAAGTGTATATAATAAGAGCCTGTGTAGCTCAATGAATGTGGCGTTTACACACCACAGCGCTTGACCGAACGAAGGAAGACTTGCTTTCGAATCTGGTCAGCGACTATAGGAAATTTTTCTAAGCCTTTTTTCAACCGGTTCCCGAGTTAGTCGCTCTCTGACACGGGCAAGCGGGTTTTTTTCTCCCGGAAACTATTGTTTTTCGTCCCGTAAACTCAAGAAAATCGACGTTGAACCCACATTATTTCAGACATTAAATATATTGTGTTAGGGTTAGGGACCACGAGATGGCGGTACATATTGAGCCGTCTCTCTTCACTGTGTGCTGCTTAATTAGTGATAGCCTTGGGCCAGCTATCTCTGATTGGGTACCCGTGGAGATTGAACTGCCCACTCAGTCTCCAAAAGTTAGATAGGGCTAAATGGCCTCGCCTACTCCCTATACGGGAATAAAAAGGCGTTAACGGATTTCTTTTTTTAATAAAGATTAAAATCCCCCCCCCCCCCCACCCCCCCCCCCCCCCACCCCCCCCCCCCCCCACCCCCCCCCCCCCCCACCCCCCCCCCCCCCCACCCCCCCCCCCCCCCACCCCCCCCCCCCCCCACCCCCCCCCCCCCCCACCCCCCCCCCCCCCCACCCCCCCCCCCCCCCACCCCCCCCCCCCCCCACCCCCCCCCCCCCCCACCCCCCCCCCCCCCCACCCCCCCCCCCCCCCACCCCCCCCCCCCCCCACCCCCCCCCCCCCCCACCCCCCCCCCCCCCCACCCCCCCCCCCCCCCACCCCCCCCCCCCCCCACCCCCCCCCCCCCCCACCCCCCCCCCCCCCCACCCCCCCCCCCCCCCACCCCCCCCCCCCCCCACCCCCCCCCCCCCCCACCCCCCCCCCCCCCCACCCCCCCCCCCCCCCACCCCCCCCCCCCCCCACCCCCCCCCCCCCCCACCCCCCCCCCCCCCCACCCCCCCCCCCCCCCACCCCCCCCCCCCCCCACCCCAAAAACTATTGTTATTAATTAGATGTGTGTGAGTTCGATTTCCCAAGGCAGCAATAAAATTCAACCGAACGTGTTAAAATTCTTAAAAGTGTTAAAACTAAGTAATATATATATATATAATGAATGTTATGGCAGTTTCACATATGGAATTCGGTTGAAGAGAGTTAGCATTTCAACTCAATTGTCAGCTATGCTTTTATCTTTCGGTTGCGCGATCTTTTGTTAATACCGCACCAATCATATGCAGTTTTAATAACCTGCCTTTGCTGTCTGTTTCGCGTTAGGCTTAATTACTGTAAAGGGAGAAAAGTCACAAAAGAGAAAAATGTTCCTGGTCCGGGGATCCCTTATTCAGGTAATATTCACTAATTTCATATTATCAGTCTGTGGTGTGCCAGTATCGGTAAGTGGTGATATTATTTGATCTATTCTACGTTAAAAATTTTAATCCTGAGATGGATAAGTGGCTGATAAACAATAAAAAAAAAATCCCCACGAAGAAGCAGAAACAGACTCAAAAAAAGGACAGTATTTCATATTTTACCAGAACAGCCCGCATTGTCTTCAGAACCAAACGGTAAGAGGAAAAAAATGTAATATATGCATTTAATTTTTGCAATATTCGCTGTGTATGTTTTGTATTGAATATAAATACAATAAATATTATTATAATATATCTCTCTATTAGGATTTTTTTTCGAGGGGGGCCGTGAAATATTTTAATTTTTGCAAAGGGGGCCCTGACATCCAGAAGTTTGGGAAGCACTGTCATAACAGACTTATAATATTGTTGAAAGCTGTATATGCTATGTTATATATAACATTGTAAAGGGGTTTAAAAATTGAAACAATAATTTATAAGAAAACCAATAAAGAACATTATTATTCCCAAGAAAAATAAAAACTACTTTGGTAAACCTTCAAAATGGATATGATCACGAGATGATCGCAAGCTATTGTCTTCAGTACTCTCGCACCAATGGCCAGAGCACCGAAGTACGAAATTTACCAATAGCTATGTGTGCTCAGATTTTGGTGACGGCGAAGAATAGAACTGGTTATTATTTCCAAACTTTGGTTAGTTAGGGATAAAGGATATGAGAAAAAAAAAAAAAAGTTCGGTATATCGTTACCCGATTTTGTATTATCTACGCCAGATGACGCCACAGATATCGCATTCTCTCATTACTTGTCCGATGCAACATACGTTTTTCTTAAAAAAAAAAAAGTCTGTTCATATTTTTGTATTATATAAAATATTAAGTCATAATGGGCATTGCCCAGTATAGTTTACATCCACTGCAATAGAAAAATGCACTAATAATGTAACTTATGTTTCATTTATAACCTATAATTCAACATTTGAAATTGTTTAAAATATTTTCTGAAATTATAGAAACAGCATATACATTACACGTTCCGACTCACAATAATATAATTATATTATGACAAAGAACTCTCAGAAAGTACTTGAACTATTACTACTACTACTACTATTATTATTATTCAAGTATCTCCATAGCGTCAGATGACTCATCGCGGGAGAACTATTATTCACACAAATACTCATCATACTTCTCCCAACTGATTCCCTAGCGACCTGTGGCAATCTATTCCACTCCACCCTCCAAGTAAAAAATCGAGTCCCAATACCCTTGCTAACCACACTGGTACACAATTTTCACTGGCGCTCCCTCGTTCTCTCCCTTCCTGTCATGTAATTTTAGTGTCACTCCTATAAAACCCCTTCGATAACTTATACGCTTCTGTCGTGTCTCCTCTTTTTCGCCTGTCAGCTAGTTTTTGAAACCCACAGATCATCAATCTGTTCCTCATGCAGAACATTCCATCGACCTGCCACAATATTTGTTACTCGCCTCTTGATTTTCTCCACAACATCTGCACATAGTAGGCGAGATGTGGCCTTGTTAAATTAAAGCCTTATAAAATGGAATCAGTTCCTACCATGCTTCTAGTGTTCTTTAATAATTACGTCATCTGATTTGCTGTTTTGGTTCCCTTTGCTATATATCCTCTAAAGTTCGACTCGCTGTCCACAATCACCTGCATGTCCCTGACCTCATCAGTTTCCTGCAGTTCAGTTCAGTTCCATCAATATCGTATGCAGTTTGTGATCTCTTCTCAAAATGGATCGCCTTGCACTTGGCCACATTAAACTGACAGCCATTAATTTAATTCGAATTAAAGAGACATACTCTTTAATTCGAATCATCAGATTCACATCAGTCCCTATTTGCTCCAATTTATGCATCAGAGTTCTATGTGGAATCTTGTCAAATGCCTTTGCAAGGTCTAGCAGTAGCAATATCACTTTGTGCAACTCTGTTGTCTCTTGATTATAAAAATTACTAAGGCAATTACAAATTACCTTTACAAAACCATGTTGTCCCTTATAGAGTATCATCTTCTTACCCGGACCAGTTCTGAATTCTGTTTTTCAACAATTTCTCGAATACTTTAACCACCAATTAATAATATCATAAAGATATCGAAATAACAGAAGAATAACTTCGCTTCTAATATATACTCGCGAATTATTATTAACGACGATGTTTAGATTTCGTTCTTTGCATTCTATACCTAAACCTCTTTTTTACGCGATAGATACGTTCCTAAAAATTACGCGTAAATAGAATTCGCGTAAAAAGACCTACTGACTCCATAAAAAAAGTGAAGATTGGTTCCAAACCTGAAATATAAGCAAAATAATGAAAAAAAACAAACATTAAATTCGTTAGGATCATAAGATTTTTATTTACATTTCATGGAGAACACACAAATACATATAATGAATTTTAATAGCTTTAAAAAAAACATATTCATTTCAGTTGTTTGCTAAGGATTCTATAAAAAAATTATGTTATTTGATATCAGTTTCTGGCAATAAACGCGAAAGCTTTCGTTTTCGTGAGATTGTAATAATGGTATTATCGTCATCAACTTCTGCCTCAACTTGTGGAATTATTCTTGTCATGTCTTGAACAAAAGTACCACTGGTTGTTTCAGTAGTTTTAGGCATGAACTCAGTTATTAATCGCTGTCTGTTAATGTTTTAGATACGTCGCGATATAATTCTCTATATGAAGACATTAACAACTTAAGCTCACGTGAAAACTTCCCAGCACGTTCTTCATTTGGATCATGTTGGGTAAAATAATTGCCTAAATTACTGGCCAGTTTAAGACCTTTTTTAATTATATCAGCAGTAAAAGTAGGATTATCTTGATCATTATTATTAACTTCTTCTCTTTCAGGAGTCTTAGAAACAATCTTCGCTATTTCGTCTTCGCTGAGAGGTTTATCAATTAACAATTCTTAGATATCTGCCGACGTAAGATCATCGAATCCTTCTCCGCCAATTTCACATACCAAACTTCTTATATTGGGGAATTCTGCAGTATGATTGAAAAGAACAGGAGCATTCTCTTTAACACATGCGGGCCAACTAGCTTTCCAGCATGCATTCACAGTTTCTGGTCTCAATTCAGATAACGATAATCGAACCTGATCAATACAATCCATAATTGAAAATTTTTTCCACAAATCCATAACTGACAGTGTTTCATCATCATTTAGCTTGTTCAAAACGTACTGAAATGTTCGTCTGACATAATGTTTTAAAAGTCGCAATTATACCCTGATCTAAAGGTTGTAGCAATGATATGGTATTGGGCGGCAGAAAAAAAAAAATTGCACATTTGGGTGTTCTATGACAGGGTGCATTATCAAGAATCAAAAGCAATTTAAATTCGAGACCCTTGTCATTCAAATAGCGTCTAACTTCTGGCACAAAATGTTTGTGGAACCATTCGGTGAAAATATCAATGGTCACCCAAGCTTTTTTGTTGGCCATCCAATGAACTGGCAATTTCTGAATATCTACGCCTTTCAATGGCCGTGGTCTTAATGATCGATTTATGAGCAGTGGTTTTAACATCCGATCTCCTACAGCGTTCGAACAAAATAGGAGTGTTATGCGATCCTTTGCTGCTTTGAACCCAGCAACCGTTTTTTGCATTTTTGATACGTAAGTTCTGTTTGGCATTCTTTTCCAGAAAAGGCCGGTTTCGTCCATATTCCAAACTTGTTCACGAGTGCAACCTCCATCTTCAATTATTTTAGCAAGTTTTTGTGGAAATGCTTTAGCAGCTGTTTCATCAGCAGAAGCCGTTTCACCTTGAATTTTTATATTATGAAGAGCATGTCTTTTAATAAATTAGCCAACCATCCATTGCTTGCATGAAATTCGTATTTTTTCCTCGATTGAGATGAAGTATCTGGCTGCAGTTTTTTAATCTGTTCATAAAATCTCAATGCTGATTGCTTGATGGAATTTCCGTCAACTGGCATTCTTTTTTGTACATTATCTTCTATCCACATCCCTAAAGCTTTTTCGGCCTTTTCTAGAACAACATTTCTTGTGTATGATGATAATTTCGCACTCGATTTTTGTACCAGAACACACCCCTTTTCTAATAGCCTCTTCATTTTTCTTTATAGGTCTGACAGTTGATTCACGGATTCCAAAATGCTTACCCACGGCCGTCCCGCCTTTCCCAGTTTGAAGACGATCTAAAATTCGAATTTTTATATCCAAGGAAACGGCTTTCCTTTTTTTTTTTTTTTTTTTGGTTATCGGCAACATCATGTGAGTGCCGGATTAAAATCTTCGCTTTATGAAATGAAAGTCTGAATATTACATATAGCTTATCATTTATTATTTCTTGGCAAAATTATTAATTTTATAACGCAATTTTTATTTTGATTTCACTTAAAAAATGCAAATGCAAAAAATGCGGTAACTGTGTTCTCTACTCAAACACCAAATTCAAACTGCTAAGAACTACTTTTTTATGCGCAGTCAGTTATGTAATTCGGGGTATTCCCAATAAATGAAATTCATAAGAATTTAGAATTTTTTTAATTGAAACGAGAATGCAATTCTACAAAATTCTCAGAATTTTCTTGAATTACGGATTTTTTCCTAATTTAGACTTTAGGTTGGTCGCGTAAAAGTGAATAAAAATCGCGTAAAAAAAAAATTATTTTTGATATCCCAATTCCCGTAAAAAAAAATTCGCATAAAAAGACGTTTAGGTGTATTTAACTTATAGGTATGGAAGTATTTTTTTAAAAAGAATTCAAAATCCGAATTAAATTTATATAACCAAACGGCTTCACTTATATTTAGGTGTGTTTTTTTAAATTTTTTTTAAAGAATGTGATGTTTCTTCAGTGGGTGGAATTCTTTGAAGTTTTCCCATACTTGTGCTTCGAGTTAAATAGTGTTCGTCAAGTGCCGCTTAAAACTGCAATTTCTCTACGGATTTTTCCTCTTAGACGAAGATAAATGGAGTTCAACGAAATTAGAAACCATTCGCTTGTTCTTCGTACGAGCGTAGACAGGATTGCAAATAAAATTTTTCTCAACTTTTCTTGTTGGCTTCAACGTTAAAGGGAATGTAAAAGAGGCGAGAAAATTGTATTCGTTACCCATCGTAAGGCATCGAACTCCTACTGGCTGTTTTGAAAACAGGATAAAATATTGTTCATTTATTTTTCGAAAAGCCTGCGTATTTAATAGCCTCATTACACGCATATTTTATTCACAAATCCCATAAAATCTTTTAACTCTGTTGAATATGCACCTCAAGAGCCGTAAAACTTTCATAATAGATAATTTAAGACTTAATATCTTAAAAGTAAACATAATTCTCGTATTTTGACATTAAAAAAAAAAAAAAAATAGACGAGGTTTATTTCGAAAGGTCTGCACAACACGCATGCGTAGCCAGTGAAATGACGTAATAGTTATCACTTCGAGTCAGTTGAAAGCCAGACTTAGTGATAATTCTGGCTCTAAGTTAATGATGGTAATGACTGACAATTAGAATGAAGGGATAGCAAGATAAGTCGAATGTGACAGTAGCATACTATGGAAAGTTTCTGTAACACATTTTTTGTATCTAAAAATTAGTAGCAAAACGTACTAACATGTTTTTGGCTGCAGCATCATTTTGCTTGACAATGTCTTCAATTTTCAGTGTTTTGAAAGAATCTGCACAAAACATTACACTCTCTCACACACACCATGATCTATTTCATAATTATGTTAAAGACTCATCCGCATCCATCAGCGGGCCTAATGGATGCGGATGAGTCTTTCTTCATTTTGTGAATGATTAGCTTCTTCCAGTTTTTCGTCTCTCTGCTATTGTTGTTGTTGTTCAGGACTTTGAAGCTGTTTGTCAAAAGGAACACGTATTTTGCGAGGTATCTAACACATGAGGTATCTAATGGCATGGAAAAGTATGAATGGCAAGTGTTTAATTAATATACACGATCCTTTTGGTCTTTTTTTTTTTTTTTTTGAGACTAGAACATCGTTATCTTCTTTCATACCAAAGAATGGTCAGACTGCTGTCGACTGCAAATATCTTGAGGATTTCTGGTCGCTAGTTGATAGGAGACCACGCACGATCCAAACATCAATAAAAATAATAAAATTAAATTAAAAAAAACCGCAGTATATGCTTTTAATTCATTGCATTGAAAATTAACTTCATACTAAGATCCTTAGCTACTACAACAATAATTATGACTTTTAATTTGAAGATAACTCAATGATACATATATGACTCTAATTAGAATATGATTATAAAACCCAAACATGATTTGGATTCAGAATCATAATCTAAAATCATAATCACTTCTTAAGTTTCGATCTTTTCTTTATATTGCCATTTATTTTTCGATTCTACATTTGTTTATTTCACATCAGCTACAACTAATCGTGACCTTAGTCCAAGTTTTGTTATTTACTAGGAGCGACGTAATGTTTCTAAATAATGAAACAGTGTTGATCAAAACGGATGTGACGTTATGCTTAGAAGTTACCATGGCAACAGTAGCTTCTGTTTGTGCACACCAAGTTCAGGAATGCAATAGACGCTAAGTGTCCTGTGCCCCTAATTTTTAGGATCCCTCAATTTGGAAATGTTAATTTTTATTGATTTTCTACATAAAAGTTTATTTGAAATGTATTACAAAATCTGGCTCAAACATATAATAAATGAATGATATTAAATGGACCAAAGAATAATATTTCGATGCCCAAATTTTTTTCATTTTAGACTCTGTGAATCGTACTTAATGAACTAAAATATTTCATATTTTATAAATAAAAGCAAACAACTATCTTACATAGCAATACCGTTCCTTAATGTTGCATATATATCCATAGAGTATTTTTTTAGGAGTCCCACTCACTCAGATCGTAAGCCTGTTGCACACCAATACCATTGATAGGCCAAAGGTTACATAATGGGGGAACCCGGTTCTAAAGTGCACTCTTTTAATTCATTTCCGGCTTATAATAAGTAAGGAGATAATCTCAACTGGGAAATAAAACTCATCTATAGTCATTGGAATGTTTCCTTTTTCTACCACAAGCAAACACGTTTTGTTATAGAGAGATGATTCATGTATATGCGGATTTAGAGTAAAAAAACTACTGGCTCGATTCCAGTCTGTGGATTTTTTTTTTTTTATTGTCCTTTGGTGCTGATATTTAATGCGTTTACTTAACCAACCGAGATTATTAATCGGTCTCATACAGAGTTATCAGGATGTTTCCAGTCAATAAACTCCCGCTTTTTTTTTCTTCCACAAACAGGCATGCCGTCTAAGAACTGACAACTATACTAAATGGACACTTAATAATCTTCGTTATCTCGCTACTAATCCGAACTTCTACAACACTTTACCCAGACATCCATCCATCAGGCGAGTTGAATGCCATGATTTGTGTCGTCCCAAGAAGCTAGTTATGTCGCAATTTTCGTGTGTCGTATGGAAGACGTAAATGTATCCCCGTGACATTAATGAGCATTTAAAGGAGCCCAAAGAAACAAAGTTTAGATGTATATGAAGGTCTATCAATATGCTGTTCGTACTCCTTTTTTCTCTTTTTAGTATAGATAAATTCTCGTGTCTTCGAAATACTTCCATCTAGTACTCGCACACTTTTCTTTTCAAACTAGTAACGGATCTCAAACAACTTTAAAAAGGTGGTCACTTGTTCCATCCTAATCACGTTTTCCATTGGTGCAGCTATCAATATTTCAGATGAGATTTTTTTTTTTTAACTTTTGGAAAGATGTAGATGTCATTGTTCGGAAGAAGAGAGGTCAGATAAGTACGGAGAGTGTCAGCACTTCCATCTTGTTTTTTTTTTTTTTTTTTTCAATAGTCTTCTTCGTTGGAAAACTTTGATTCTCGTTAGTGATGGGAATAAACATTTATGAAAAAAAATTAAAACCATTATAACAAATTTTTTAAAAATGGATTTCTCTCTCTTTTTTTAATATGGCGAGCTAGTTGGTCTGTCTCATTTGGTGGTGACAGAATTTTCGTTCCTGAAACTGACAAACTAATCATAAAACATATGGTGTAATAGTAATAAACATCTGATAGTAGATCCATCTAAAGTGGTTTGAGTGTAGGAGAATCACTATGTAGTCTGAACAGCCAGGATCTGAATGTAGAAGGAGGAAGTACTTACAAGGTACAGCTCATTTAGGGTACAGGAAACGATTCGCAGGCACCTCCAATTTAGAGAGCACCCGAGTAAGTGAACCCGAATCTGGGATTACCAGGAAGACTATATACTGGCTGCGCAGGATACCTCCTGAAAAAATCCCAACCAATCGAGGAGTGTTCAAACATATAACGCTATATTTGATTTATATTTTCATTTGTTCTTATATAATTCAGATTGATCAAACATAGACCTTTTCCAAGCCACTTCAGGTCTCCAGTAAGCTGTGCAGTAGTCTCACACCGGGTGTGAAATTCATCTCGCATCTAAGGACATTCATTGAGATTAGATCCCAAAGAACTAAGTTAAACTAAGTGGTTAGTTTAACTGTTGAACAGTTAAACCAACCACTCGGCCAATCAGACTGGAAAAATGTAAAAGTAAAAAATAATATAATATATATACTTAATTAAAAAAGTAGAAGAAATTCTTATACAAATGTACTATAAGTTATAAAAACTTTCGTGGGTGGAAGCCACATTATAGAGAAGAAAAAAACGATATAGTACCGTGTGCATGGACATCCGCAGAAACTTTTCCGGGGGGGGAGGGGGACAAAGTTTGGAGACAAATAATACATCAATAAATTTTTATTTAATTATTTAATTTTTTGTTTTTTTTCACACGGGGGCGGGAGTGCCCCGTTTTCTCCCCTCTGCGGACGTCCATGACCGTGTGATTTCCCTATCGAATAAAAGTAGGAGGAGTACCCTATTCTGGTATCACATTTAATGTTCTGCTAGCATTATTTAAATTTCTTATTTAAATACAGTTATATTGGATGAACATCCCCCCTTCCCTTTTATAATCTTTAGTAAACCAGGAAAAAAGAAAGTTATTAGCCTAAAGCTTCCTGAAAGGGAAAAAAAAAACGTACGAATTTTTTTTTATATACTTTGATATGAAGTGCAGTTCTAACTGTGATCTTTGGCATACAATCTCACTAAAAGCAGAACTAAGGAAAATTATTTGGCTGAGAAAGCTGAAAGTTGGCAGTAGTATACCCCTAAGGGGGGACGAAGTACACACGCACACCCCCTCACCTACCCAAGCACGCACATACAGACTCACGGGTCATGACCAGGAAACACACTTCCTCATCTCAACAGTCGACACTTAATGTGGTTCTTACAAACTTGATCAATTCTCTACATGGTGTTTTCTACGTTCACGTTCACTCCTACAGAGGAGACCAATACTAAACACGTATCGTCCATTAGCACGTGAAGCATATTGCGTCGATGAGCGGGGAGGAAGTTTTTATTTAGAATCGGGTTTAATGCCCTTTTTTTTGCCATATTCACGAGAGGGGGAAAAGCGAATAGAAACAAACTGTTTGATTTATTGAGATCGTGAAAAGTAGACAGATATAGACGTCATTGACCGAGCAGTGGACATCATCGAAAGCACACGCGTGCAATCGGGTTTCTTTCATCAACTTTATTGCAGCTTCGATTCCAAAGTTCACTAGAACACTAAAACACCGGTCTCTGTGTGTGTGTGTGTTCACCCACTCTGTTCACTAGATGGCGCCCAGATAGCAGTCGCAATCATTCATAAAATTATTTATGTGATCTCCCATGCAGTACGTTAAATGCTTCAGCTGTCTGACAAAAACTTATCAAGTGGAACAGAGGTAAGGAAGTCGGGGGTGCCTGACTAACCTGCTACTTCCTTCCTCTGCGAATTCTAGCAGTTAACTTTCTCTGTTGACTATATGTAAGGAATTTGGAGACGATTATTTGGTGATGTTGTTGTTGTTGCAAAAATTGGCTTCGCCACTCACATCCACAAAGAGCTGTCGTTACTAGTGGCTCAACTTATGGAAATCTCACGAGTTCGTGACAGAATTCTTTATACGCAGTTTGAAAACCTATTCTGCCGATAACAGATCGGTTTCCACACGCCCCCCCCGCTAATAATGATTGTGCTTTGAAGACCCATATTGGGAATTCCTTCTCACCTACAATCATAACATATAGTTAATCCTGCTGTAATGACCGCCCATTTCATAAATCGGTGAGAGCCCCTATCAGGTGACTCCCTTAAATTCTTTACCACTTCCTAAATCTGTCAAATAGCAATTGACCTACCTGAACTTTTATCACCGGCGCTTTCGCAATGATGCAGCAAATACACTCCGAGTATTCCAGCAACTGCAATCGTCACTTGGAACATTACGACAGGTGGAGCAGTCCCTAACCCCTGCACACGGAGTATCCCACAACACACATGATCAGAGGACTCTCATCCCTGAAGGTGACCAGAAGTACTAAACAAGACCCAGGTGGGCACAAGTTTCCCGTTGGGGAGATAAAGGGAGACAAGCAGGTGTTGCTATGTTCAGCTGGTAGCGATGCACGTTAGACATCGGAAGATAAAGCGAAAAAAAATCCTACGATGTACCTCCGTTCTGGTTTTGTTGATCTGCCGTGGTTTAAATAGACGTGTCAAGTGATGGACGAGTTAGTGGCGACAGGCTTTGCCTCCCTCGTGACCGCCACTGGAAGACCGTGTTTCCTGTGACAACTTCTCCAACTGTGGCCATTTATGTTCGCACGTGAATTCACGAGTGAGGCGCAAGAAAGTGCGCATGCGTGTCGTGCATAAACTCGCGAGGAGAAAAAAAAAAAAAAAAAATCCACGCGAGTGTTTGGCGAACGTTTGAGATGGAACAGATGGGGAAAACACGGAGCTGTGTCGCCGTCCTCGCAAATAACGTAGCGCTCGAGTGAGATCTACACGCACGTGAGTTTAAACTATGCTTGTAAGGAGAGGAACAGTTGAGTGATGAATTGATAGATGTAGTCGTCAATTGTAACGCTTCACCATCTTCTCCTACTTACAAGATTTCTTTTTTTTTTTCCCCTCCTTATAGAACTCGTCATATTTTCCCCTCAAGAACTTAAACATTTTTCTTAAATATTTGTCTCTTCTTGTATCTGTATATAGTCAATGGTTACGTGATTTTGTAGGAAGCTTGGGCGTCATTTAATATAGTACATAACTTATTAACATACTAACTTATCAATAACTTTATCGTGTCGAACTAACCTAGCTGTTATTAGGCATAAGTTCAACACAGAATCCAATAGAAATTATGGCGGTCAAACAGTTCACGTACAACTCGTCAGTCCAACACGGTGTGTAAGAAAATCTTGTGACATGTTATCCCGGAAAAGCAAGCCGGCATTCTTTCCTACTTCCTGTTTCGAGCCAGACATGTGAAAGGAAGTGTGTGTTTAGAACGCTGATTATAAAGTCTCCACGGGTTTTTTGTTTATAATTATTGAAACCACTGCTTTTTTTTTTTTTTAATTTCAGAACAAGTTTATAAGAACATCAAGGAGTGTTTTTACATTAGAAGTTTGCTGTTAATTATTTCAGCTGTGGAAATTCGTATACTATATAATCCGCTTAAAAATAATGGGAGGGGGGGGACTCCAAAATGATTTCAATGATGTAAATACCTTGATAAAAAGGGATAGAATTTCGTCTGCTGAGGACTTTTTGGAACCTTTTCAAATTAGTGCGTTGTTAATTTAAAATGAATAGCTTCGTGAAAGTGTGTTCGAAGAGAACAATGAGGTCAGCACAGTTCATGTGTTATTAATGATCGAAATCTTGACTTGTAGTTTAGGAAAATCAATGCTTGTGTCCACTATTCAAACCATGCGTTCCGTATCAAGATAGCAAAGGTCATAGATGGTTAATTTCATTCATCGAAGCAGGTATTTCTATGCCACCAACATATTCGAAGACATTGAAATAAATGAAGGCGAATACGCACACCCCTAACTCGTGACTAACAACTCCCAATCCTTCGCACCACCTTCATCTGATAACTTGGTTGCAAAGAATTCAATCGGTTTGGTGCTTTGGGCTTCGTTTTGGAGTTCTTGCTCTAAGCGGCATCAACACGAGTGATAAGTGAATAGCGCGCACGTACAAATATACGCCCCTATTAGGCCGTTGACTTAAGTCTGTCGGGGCAAAGACCTTGAAGACTGTGTCTCACTTCTTAACATTAAACTTCCTTTCCGCACAAAGGAAGCGAGCGAGTTCAGAGGTCGCGCGTGTGTGTGTGTGTGTGTGTGTGTGTGTGTGTGTTTGAAATATTATACTGGAAAAGATTTGATAAATGACTGGGTTAATACATAACGTAATATTTGTTATCCTTTAGATTGCTCTGGTCTGTTATGCCATTTGGAACTCCTGTCAATTACCTTGCGGGTCATTTGTAATAATAGGTTTGTTAAAATGTAATTTCTTTCGATGAATCTGCAATTACGGATTTTTATTTATTTATTTTTATTTTTTATATAAAAGAGACGGCTTTGATACGTTCTAAAGCAGGCCAAGAGCAATAAATAAATAAATAAAACACATCTCTTTTTTTTTGTCCAATGTAATGGGCTAAAGAAATTCTACTGATAAAAGATGTTACAACGGACTTCTGTTTTTCCCCTGTTCCAAATCATGATATAACGAAATATTTGGTTATCTCTATCCAAATAATCTGTTCTCAAATACACTCCTGCAATTTTGAAGAATGCTAGACCAAATGTTTGGTTTATTGGCGAGTTTTTAAAAGCACAATTGCACTGGAATCGAAGACACTTAAACTCAAAGGGTTGATGTCGATGAAAATCTTAGGCTTGCAATGCGGAATTGGAAGATCACAATGGAGTCATACGAAATATCTTACATTACCTTTTACGGTGCACATTAGTTGGTGGATGTGGCTGTGACATTTAGGAGGATTTGTTGATGAAACAAATAAATTTCAGTCCGCACGGTTAGCCTAGCGGCTGTGCGCTTCGTAACCATATGCCTGGGGAAGGAGTGTTCTAGGTTCGATTCCAATTGGTGACGTGAGGAGCTGAAGGATCTTTCTCATCCATAGCCAAGTTAGCCAGTCTTGGGCATAAACAGCAAAGATTTTTTTCCTCCCAGTTTATCCTGGGGTTTTTCATCCCGCAAAGCAGGCAAACCGGCTTTCAGAACTCAACACCACTACGAACATAGGATACACCGCGGCGTAGGGCTGACCACCTTATCCTGTGAACGGTTTGAGGTCTGATGAATAAACCCTCGACACCGCAAGGTAAAAGGAAGATGAAAAAAAAAACAACAAATAAATTTCTCAAAAAAAAAAAAAAATAATATATATATATATATATAAAGCGGCTCGGCGTGGCAACGGGCAGTGAGAACAGGACACCTTGGTGGAACCAAGAAGTCCAAAAAACTGTCGGGGCAAAAAAAGGAGTCCTACCTAACATGGCTTAGGGTCAGGTCACCCGAGATGCGTTTGCGGTATTATTGAGGCACCAAAAGATGCTGCTGCTGAGGCAGTAAAGCAGAAGGCTTGGGAATCCTTTGGAGAAAGATTAGACTCATCCTATGCAAATACAAACAAAGTATTCTGGCTGACAATCCGCCGCCTTTGAGGGAGGAAATCGTTCACAGCAAGGGCAATTAAGGCCTCTGATGATGCACTTTTAACAACCGAGAAGGATTTCCTCCACAGATGGAGGGAATACTTTGAGAGCCTTCTTAATCCGGATGGCCCAGCAGTTGTGGACATCCAAGAGGCAGATCGGGACAATGACTAGTCTCACAACAGAAGAGGTCCATTTAGCAATAAAATCGCTAAAATCGGGCAAGGCTGCTGGCGATGATGAAATTCGGCCCGAAATGCTAAAAGCCTTAAATCGAGACGGTGTTCTCTGGCTGACTCGAGTGTGTCAGGCTGCTTGGATATCTGGGAGAGCATCAAAGCAATGGCAGACAGGCATGATAATTCCAGTCTTCAAGAAGGGAGACCAGAAGGATTGCAGTAACTATCGTGGCATCTCTGCTCAGCCTGCCTGGGAAAGTGTATGCTAGGTGCTTGGAAAGACGGTGCAGGAGCATAGTTGAGTCAAAGTTCCAGGAAGAACAATGTGGCTTTCGTCCTGGTAGAAGCACAACTGATGAAATCTTCACTTTAACGCAAGTCTTTGAGAAATCTTGGGAATATGCCAAAAATGTCTACACATGTTTTGTGGACTTGGAGAAGGCATATGACCAGATTCCTCGGGATAAGCTTTACAAATAGTACAGGAGTATGGAGTGGATGGCCAACTATTATGACATGTTATTATATAATAACATGTCATAAATGGCTTTACAAAGTTCGGAACGATGTTCCAGACTGATTTTATCTTTATCTAATATGTAACCAACCATCTCATTTCGACCTCTGCTTGGAGACGCCGAGACAGAAATATTCCCAAGGTCGAATGAGGGACAAATTAGGATTGATACGCATTCTCCGGTTGACTTTGTCCGTGCATTAAAGTGTACTGGTGTTGTCGCTATTCCTAAGTGTCATCGGAGTGTGAATGAAAAGGAAGACGGGCGAAACGTAGCTAACTCATATTTCCGAGTGAGCGATTGACTTCTCAATGCAACCTCCTCCAGCTACACTAGTCTGTATTTTGGTTCTTTTCATAAGGAGATTAATATACCACTTCCCAAATTGTCATTTTACTGGATCAACCAGGCCAGCATCCGCCTTAACAAACAAAATATTTTATTATATTTTAATAAACGAAGACATAAATAGGTGCAACTCATTTTTTGTCGACTTACATAATATTCAAGAAATAACAGCATTTGATGTATTATAATTTTTGAGCACCCCGCTTCGGCTGTCCCACAGTAACGAGATTCACAACTAATACTGCGTATTATTTTTCATTTAGAGTAAATGTTAGTCTTTTGAAGGTCAGGTGTCGCCATCTACCGGAAAATAATGGAACCGGTGGCAACATATTCATTTGTCAGCGAAAAGATAACTCCAATGAAAGGAGGTAAATTGATGATGTTACCTTGAAACTTAAATACATATTTCTTAGTTATCTAGTTTTATAAGTTATACATCAATCATATTTTCTTTGCATTATTAGATACAGTAGTGTTATTATTATGACAGGAAGGCGAAGAATAAAATCATTCTGATAAATATAAGAAAAAGCATCTTCGAATAGCTCCAATGGCCATTCGAAATCATTAGCTATGGCATGTCGTAAATCGATACTATCTGAGTAGAGAAGTTGCGTAAATTGTAATTAAAAGACAAATTCTGACTAGGAATGTGATCTAGGACATCAGAATATGAAAGGAAACATTTTTCTTTTAAATATTGTATACTTATCAAAAATTAATATATCATTAATTTAACAATATAATTTTAATAAATAAAGCATGCTTTTAAGTTACTGTAAATATATAATAAATTGAAATAACTTTATTAAGTATATCTCCCTCCACCGCAGCTAGTAGAAGGATGGGACATTTCGCAAGAGACACAAGAGTTCGATTCTGGTCTTGCCGAGAAGAATATTTATATGCACATTTTTAGTTTGAATGTCATTTAGGAAGACAATAGAGTCCTTAGTCCTGCAAAAGAGGCAATTAACAGATAAAAACAGTTATAATGTGTAGCAGATGGTGCAATGCTGACGAAGGAGTGTGTAGTGTGACGTAGAGTAACCTTCAGCGATGAGGTCCATTATCTTCAATGGATCTTCTCAATCGTCTTAAGGCTTGGATCTGTCGACAATGTTCTTTGCATTCTATCTATCTGCCATTTTTCTTTGATCATTTAGTACTTGGTTTCTATTTTTATAGCTATTCTATCCCCACCGTTCTATTAATATGAATTTCCTGTTTACTAATTGTAAACAGGAAATACATGTGTCGATGGAGATGGCATTTAATAATGATGATATCTCAATAACACATTTAATTAGGATATTCTTGAAGAGAAAAAAAGTACACCAAAAGTGTCTGCAGATAAATACATCCTTGCTTATAAGAATTTTTTCTTTCTTTCTTTCTCATTTGTTATGCTTTTTTTCGTATATCATTCCTATCCTTATGTGATTTTTAGAATTCCTTTTTTTTTTTGTTTTATCTTATTAACGTATATATCGGCCTTATTATTATTTAATCTTTCTTTTTAATCATTTTTGATTAAATAAAATAGTCCAATATTTGAGATTTTTTGTGGCATTTCTCAAAATTCGTAGTCCAAACGCAAGTTATTTTGGAAACTTTTGGTAGTATGGATTTAACTGAAATTTAGTATTTGGAACCATATAAAAATTTATATGATTCCAGTTTTTTGTTTCAGTTACATTATTTAAATGTCCAGGCACGAATAGGTGAAAGTGTCGAAATTATACGACAATAAGTCCGGTCTCGCTGGATGGATAAGAAAGTTTCGAATTTAGGATGTCTTCGTGGTTCAAATTTGGAGTTCATTTTTATTGCCAGAGTTTAGTAAAACGATTTGAAATAATGCGAGATTAAATGGATCTGTAATCATTTCATTTCAAATAATAATTAATTTTACTAATTTGGTGAAGTAATTTCCGCTGGTAACTCAATCAGAGGTCCAAGAAATATTTTTTTTTAGTTCCATTTTAACTGGTAAGCGATTCAAAATGATTCGAAATGAGTAAATTCGAGGTCCATTCTATCTCTACATTCTCGATAACCTTGTTAATCACTCTTGCAGTCCATGGGCTTGTTAATAACCTCCTTCACGTCCATAATTCAAATGAACCAATTTGCTTTCTCTGCCATTCTTCTTAATTTCAGCTTTCTCATTCATACTTGATCATTTTCTATCCGCTTTGTACGATCCCAGAATAATATTCAGCTGTTGGAAGTTTTTCCACTTGGTTATACTATAAATTAAAGATTAAACCAAGTAATTATATACTTGGATTAATCCTTTATCCAAGTGTAAGCAAACAAAGTTTGCACCTGAAGTAAATATGACTTCTCCATTACTTCAACCTTAGTATCACCACCACTGGGTCTGGCTCCCACTGACGAGACTTCAATAATAAAGGTCGAAACCGGTCTGGGTAGTGACCCTTCCCATAATGCATAGCATTATACATGTCCGCAAGGGGGATGTGCTTTACATTATGGGATACTAAGTCTAATGATATGAAGTCATTTGCTTCTATATATGAGTTGCCCCAGTCCTGAAAATACTTCAGGCGCAAACTTTGTTTGCTTACACTTGGATAAAGGATTAAACTAAGTATATAATTTCTTGGTATCTTAATTTAATATTCAGCTGTATTTTGTAAAACATACTTGCACGTCTAGTTTTCACTTTTTTTTAAAAAAAAGGTTGGAAATACGAATCAACTTTGGAACTTCGGCTATAAGATTATCAATATATTATTGTCAGGTTGCACGTGTGTTTTTCTGGCATGAACGAGATCGACTAATTTTCTGAGTTCCTTATTTTGTCATTCACGAACCCATGACTTTCTAGTCAAAGGGTATCATAGATACAGACTGAGCTATGGAAGTGTTTCATTTGAGGCAACAGACGAATGCGACATATTTCTATGACACCCGAGGTTTCGTGAAGAAGTTCACTGGCAAGATATATCTACCAAACGTTCTGCATTCCAGTTCAACTTAGGCCATAAATATTATTTGAATCTAATGGATGGAATTAAATACACGCTGTCGATCCAAAAAGGAATAATAATAAAAAAAACTGTAGTGCAATCACGAAGACGCATCGCTTGCTCTTCGGTTATAAAAATTTTGGATTCAAATCCAGTATAAGACGCCAGAAATATTTCTAAAAACTTTTCAGTGGAAGATGAGTTAGGCGATCTCGTAGACGACGCAACGTGAAGAATTCTAATCTAATAAATATTTGATTTTGATATGTGCATTTATGGCGGCTCGTCTAGTTGGAGTCGGTTGTTTTAGAATTAACCAAACAACTAAGCTTTTGGGCCAGTGTATTATGTCTGTAGACTGCATATGTTCTTCAAGCCGGCTTACATATTATGCCGGATGAAAAAAAAACAGTTTCCGGGAGAGCAAACACTGCCACCTTTGTATGGCTGTCTTCATTCCATTTGGTCTGTGGAATTTTAGATTCCACAAGATATTGGATACCAGGCATTCACCAGAAAGTCTTTTAAATGGCGGAGATTAGACGGAAGAGGACTTTGCTCCCGAATATATTTTTTCTAACATGTCCCATACATTCTCAATGGAATTCAGATCCAGTTTCTATGATGGCCAGAGAAGACGGTGGAAGTTGCTGTCATGCTCATTAAACCACTGCTGAACAATTCTTGCGCGATGGACAGTAGCATCCTCGTCCATGAAACAACCGTCATTCGCTGGATAAAATGTCAACATTACAGGATAGACTTGATTAGCAACAATGGTCAGATATTCCTTAGAGAACCGACCTTTCAGCAATATCAGGGGACTCGTTCCGTGCCAACAGAACCGATCCCACTCCATGACACCAATTTCTGAACCTTGAGTTGTTTCCAAGTTGTTTCATGGGGCTAAACTTTCTCTCAACCGTCGGTACAGAACAAGGTGCACCGTGGCTCGTCGGATCACATGACTTCTTTTCAGTCTTCCGGTGTCCAGTCACGGTGTTCCTGATACCACTGTAGACGAACTTTCCTGTTCTTTGCAGAAATATCCATGCGACTGCCAATACCGATGCTCTTCAATTCCCTGCACTTAGTTTGGTGAGATTTGGATCGGGAACAGCCTTCATGAAATGCTTTGGTCAATTGCTGCATACAGGAAGTCTGTTTATCCGTACAAGCCTTCTCAGGCGACGGAGATCTCGTTCCTGATAGGCTGCCTTAGGACCACAGTTACTCCTCTTTGAAAAGCAATGTGGGCCAATTTTACACTGATTAAACACCCGAGATATATCACCTTTTGAGAAAACAGCCAGTTCTGCTGTTTTCAAAAGCGTGGCTCCAGCCAGAAGGACACCCACAAAAATCCCTTTGTCGAACTCCGAAAGCTCCTTTGTTTTTCCCATGGCTTTCAACCCTATTGACGATTACCGACCAGCAGCATTCTTAAATAATTGCCTGGAACATGGTGATGCACATGACCAAGTATTTTGCATATACGCTGCGTAAGCAACGTTTATATTTATATACATCTGCATAAAGGTTTCTAATTCGGTGGCCAGGACGTGTGTATGAAATCATGCATGCCGAAGTCGGTAGTTAAATTCTCGACCGATTTGCTTTAGGTGTATTGCTAGAGTCTTTTGCTGTGATTCCTGGAACAAACATTGTGTCAATAGATCGGCAGTATAAATGACAGCCTCAATATAGCGAAATCCTCGATCTCGATGAATAGTGGTGGAGTGGCGAATCAAATCTGGGACAACAAATCCATGGATAAAATAGAAACCTGTTTGAATAGAGTAAGATAAGATTCCCAAATCTACCTCCAAAGGGCTAATGCTATTCCTTTCCCAATGGAATTAAGTGTAATGGTCGTAATCAGACTTTTTATGTAAAAAAAATCTCTAATTAATTAAGAAGATCGAGTATCCAGTAAGTACTGGGATTATATAGGGTAAGGTTTCCCAAACTTTTTTTTTTCCGTGGCCCGGTTATTTTAATACTTCATCTTCGGGACCCACTAAAATTTTTATGGCCAATAGATAAAATAAAACAGATTTGAATGTTCACAGAGGTTTCATTTATTATTATTATTATTATTATTATTATTATTATTATTATTATTATATAGAAGCATTTACTCTTACAAAAATATAAAGAAATTAAACTAAAGCCAAGTAATTTATTAATGAGAAGTGTGATGCTATTATTTGTTAACTAGAAACTTCGAGTTTGGAGGAAAAGATGATAACTTTATTCTTAAATCCGGTTCGACTTCCAATCGGTTTCTATATTTATTTTTTAGAAAAACCAGTGCTGAAAAGCCTGTTTCACACTTATAGGTTTTGACAAAAGGCATTAGAAATTTTATCGCTTTTTCTGCTAAAACTGGGTACTCCTGACAGCCACGCCATTAGTTGAGCTACTTTACTGCGAACAAAAAGACTGTGAAATGGCGACGCGGACAGAGCGCGTTTTTCATCTCTATTAATTAAATTATTTATTCATTAGTCCAGATTAAACGCCATTTACTTGTATTTTAGAGTTTCGTGAAAAAAAGAAAACACAAAAACGAAACACTTAGGTTTTCGAGAGTTTTTTTAGGCGACCCTGCATTTAGCTTTCGTAACCCGGTGTCCGGTCGTGACCCACCATTTGGGAAACGCTGATATAGGGAATTAGATTTAATTTTCCATTAATTTGTGGTGGGTTGTAGCAGATGTTATTGAAATAAGCATTTCTAAAATAGCTAAATACGTAAATGCTTCAAAATTGAAGAGAAGGACATTGAAATGAATATGGCGGCTCAGTGACAGTGAGTTTGCACTCCTCACCGCTAGACAGCCGCAGGAAAGAGCGTCGTGAGTTCGATTCTAGTCGCCGACTAGAGGAACATTTTACAAGTCTTTTTAGGACCGGTTCCCAAGTTAGTCGATCTCTGGCACGGGCAAGTGGGTTTTTTCTCCCAGAAACTTGAATTTTTCGTCTCTCGAAAACTCAAGAAAATCGATCGAGAACCCACACTGTTTCAGACATATTATGTTTAGGTTAGGGACCACGAGATGGCGGCACTTGTTGACCATCTCGTCACCTCTTAAATTAGTGATAGCCTTGGACCAGCTATCTCTGATTGACTACCAGTGGAGATTAAACTGCCCACTCAGTGTCTTAAAATTAGATAGGGCTAAAACCGCCTCGCCTACTCCCTACAAGGGAATAAAAGGCGTTAGCTGATTTTTTGTATGTTATTTACTTCACTTATATATGAATTCAATATATATAAATAACTATATCTTATTTCTTATCATCGTTTATTTATTGATGACAAAAGGACAACATTTACATTTATCCCTGTAAACACCTAGAATTGTGTAATTCAAAACATATGAATTCGTTTCTTTGTTTACAAACGAATTCCTAGTGTAATCCTTCAACTAACATTTTGACCACTGCAATTAAATGTAGTTCTGTTGCTATCAGGCTGTGTTTGCTAGGAAACTCTTGCATTCTCTTGAATAATAATATAATAATACTTATTTTTGAGTTAATTACCTTTGTGTAAAAATTGTCTATTATTACTTCTTCTGGTACCTGTGAAGGCCATGACTCAGCATTAAGGCTTAGTGCTGACGTCATGACCTAGTCTTTTGGCTAAGGAGAGCAGGAGGAGGGTTGTCATAACAGCTTATTCCACTTTTTAGCTACAAAGTGACATCATAAATAGGAAAAAAACAACAACTTTATTCTTTGAATCACGAAGCCACACGCACACATTTTATATTGGCTTTATATTAAACCACTCGAAAGTTTTCAATAAACGCTAATGACAACAAACACTAACGATATTTGTCGAAGGCCTCCACTTTTGTTCTCTCTGGAGGGGGGGGTCCTTGAAATTTTCTATGATCATCCCTCAACCTACATGGTAAAGAATGATTGTAGAAAATCGCAGGACTTAATCGAGGCTACTCATCCTTGTGCTACGAACATAAAAACATTTACATTCCGGTTTATTGCTTTTGGTGCTCGATCTGGAGGTACTCAACTGAGTAGTTGTAACAATACAAGTAGTTAGTGTGCTTGTATGCTATTCCCTCCTCATGGTACTGGAGTGTTATTATTGTCTTTATTCTTTACGTTTGTGAAGGCAAATCTTAGTATTATGGATCCCCCCCACCCCAACCCACCCACCCACACACGCGAAAAAAAAAAAAAAACTCTATAGCCAAAATTCTAGACCGACTAACTTAGAAGAAAACATCAAACATAATTTCACATATTTTACAAATAATCATTACGCATCAGTTAGCGTTTAATTAGCCCACAAATAATAACACTTATCTAATTCTTTTTTTAAAAACCATCTATCTATTCGTAAATTTCCTATTTCTTTAACCTTGCTGAAGGGTCATTTCACATATTTTTCAAAGAGTAAACTCCCGTTATCTATCTTATATACTTTTTGAACTAACTTATAAGTTTAATTAAATTTTATAAATCTAATAAATATTCACTTTAATTAAATCAACTCTCCGTTAGTCAGATAACCAACTAATTCTTAAAACTATCGTAATACAGTCTTTTTCATGCGCACCGAACACTTTTTTTTAATACCAAATCTTATTGAAATAATGGAAGCTGGAACTCTAACACTGGAATTCTCCAAAATTTGAATCACCCTAACCAACCAGGTCTTACAGGATCCCCCCTCCCCTCTAGATGCTACTTTCCTACCATCGGTACCTCTTTGGCACAATTTAATCTATTTTCCTCATGACATCTTCATCTTGTAGGCTTGCGGCCCTGTTCAATAAATGATCTCTATTAAAGAAATCTAAATACGATTCATAATTTATTTTCCCATTACACTTTCTGTATCGCCAATAAGACTAACTTGGCGGTAATCCTCCACACTTTGAACATCATTAGACATTGAAATTAACCCTCTAATTTCAATACCACTTTTTCTAGTTTCAGCGATTCTTAGAATATAATATAAAGCTGATTGATTATCATACGTTGGATATTATTTTTTTTTAAAAAATATTAGATGAAGTAAAAGGACGAAGAAAAAAAAGAACTCCCCGGCGGGGAATCGAACCCCGGTCTCCCGCGTGACAGGCGGGGATACTAACCACTATACTACCGAGGAACTGTGGATAACATCTCACTGGCATGTGATTACAGATTGAAAACTCTCGATGCATTGCAGTTTATATACGCGCCTAAAAATAAAGTTAGAATTTCTTATTATGTGCATTTTATTTATTTCTTATCAGTAAAAACAATAATAAAAAAAATCACAAACTTCCGCATGTCATGCTCCGTCTTCTGATGTTAAATGCATTTTGGATGATTTATATTTGATCTTTCTTTCTCTATTTTGCACCAAACATCATGATGTTTGGTGCAAAACAAAAGCACCAGAAATCGAAAAGACTGAAAGAAAGTATATTCTGTTTGGCGTAGTAAAGCTATTGAATGAAAGAATATTAAAATCCATTTTGTTTTCAAAGTGAAATATTTTGAAACTGAAAATTTCAAGAGTTGGTTAGTATTGCACTGTCAAAGCAACTCCGATTCCGAAGGGGTTTTTTTTTAATTAATTAATTTTTTTTTTTAATTTTTTTAAGTTTCTCTGAAACTTTTTCATAATTGAATGGTGGGGTATAAACCACACGCATAATAATTAACTTAACAACAAAACCTTCTGCAAGCTAAATTTGTGCCTGAGTGACAAATCCCTTCTCTCTGCTTCATTGTTAGCGTTGCAAAACTCACGTGCGATTAGTTGTGTAATACATGAGAGATAATTAAAAGATGCTGCACGTTTTGCGTTCGGCAGTTTTGGTCATGATCGCAGTACGAGCACATGAAACGTAAAACGATTAGTAATAAAGAAAGATTTAAAAACTTAAAAGAAGTTTAATAACAATTTAATGTGATGCACGTGTTTCAATACTGCTACACCAATATCAGGTGAAATATTTGAAACTGCAATTCTTAGATTTCTGCTTTGAAATGAAACTCATATGAATAAGCATATATTTACTAATATTCATTAAGCGCTGAAATACGCAGGAAGCAAAATTTGTGAACCAGCACCAATGTGTGATTTTTTTTCCATTAAAATATAAAAAATAAAAAAAAGAAATAATAAATAATGAAAAAGAAATACGTTTCTTTTAAGATAAAAAAATCTACTTAGTCATAAAAGATTTTAAATTTGTGTTCATTATTTCAAAGCCCCCCCTCAACAAAACCTACGGCCCCCTAAGGGGGGACGCGGCCCACAGTTTGGGAAGCGTATTTCGGCGCTTAATGAATATTCTGTGATGAATCTTCACAGAATATTCATGTTCATTCAATGAATCTTCTCAAACTTTGGGCCGCGGCCCCCTGATGTTAGTAAAATGGGTATGAAAGAGATTTTTTTTGCTTGTTTAAGAATTTTGACATTTTATTGAAACTAATTTTAATTGCAGTCACATTATCATTGTTATATATATATTTCATTTTTTTGCTTGTTTAAGAATTTTGCATTTTTTGTATATTTTATTGGTTATTTTCATTTTTATTTTTATTGAAACTAATTTTAATTGCAGTCACACTATCATTGTTATATATATATTTCATTTTTGATTACAAAAAAACATGAAAAGATAACATGCTGTTGGACATGACACGTATACAAAGAGCTACCGGTTGCTATAACGTATGGAAATGAGACACACGTAGGTATACTTCTGTTCTAACGAATTCGTGTCTGAGTCTTCGAAGTTTAAACGGGAGGAAGATTTTTTTTTTTTTTTTTTTTTTCACTTGCGAAAGCAATGTTTAGGTCTGGTCCAAGAGGATCCTAGATATGCCATTGCGTCTATAGTACAACGCAGTTAGAATATTATCCCTCGTGAATTCATTTGGTAATCGGTAGATGGCAGCACTTATCGCATCTGCTTTTACAGAAAATCTGTCAGGTAGAGCGAATCGAAGCTCTTCATCTCTTTCCGTCTAGCATATTCCTTCTTCGTGAACTCTAACCCAACTCAAGTTTCTATTTTCTAAATTCTCTTTTAATCTTTTCTAAATTCTCTTTTAATCTTTTCTAAATCTCTTCACTTTTTTCCCGTAATTTCCATCGCCGTCTTTCTCTCTCAATCTTCATTTCTTGGTATACTTACTCAATTCATTCTTTTATGTGTGTCCAATGCGTAGAATTTAAACATTTCTTCAAAAGATGGCAGCACTATGCACACGCAAAAAAGTGCAGAATTGAAAAGCCAAACGGCTATTTTTTCTGGCGAGGTTGATCAGTTAAGGGGATAAAAATCCCTTATTGTTTTTCAGCCAGTAAGCGAAACTAAGATCGAAAACTACGATCTGAACGTTTCATGCCGACGAACTGTCAGCGTATCCAAGCGTAAGTGACCACTTGGTAGTGCCACACCACGGCAACTCGTTGCAAAGGTGGAGCAAGTTCTCCTCACTGTTCTTGATATTTTCTCATAATAAGGGATTTTTATCCCCTTAACTGATCAACCTCGCCAGAAAAAATAGCCGTTTGGCTTTTCATCTTAGTTATACTATGTTATAATATAATATAGTGACACACTTTTTTGGCAATCGTATAGCAAAAGTATGTAAGTTCTTTTCACTTAAACTTTGATATCATCTAGGTCTAGCTACTCACTGATGAGACCTCAAAAAAGGTTGAAACCGGTCTGGGTAGTGACCTCTCCTCATAATGTAAAACAGTACTACATCTCCTAAGAGCTGTGAATTTTTGCATTATGAGAAAATATCAAGAACAGTGAGGGAGCTTGCTCCACCTTTGCAACGAGTTGCCGTGGTGTGGCACTACCAAGTGGTCACTTACGCTTGGATACGCTGACAGTTCGTCGGCATGAAACGTTCAGATCGTAGTTTTCGATCTTAGTTTCGCTTACTGGCTGAAAAACAATAAGGGATTTTTATCCCCTTAACTGAGTGCAGAATTGTTTTGAAAGACAATCGCTTTGAAAGTTCGTTCCTATTACCAGCACGCAGAGCCGGCGCTAGGATCTTTGTCGCCCGCATGCATTGTCTATCTAAGCACCCCTGTAACGATCCAGGCGTGTGTGGTTCTTTTACGATAATATAAATTTAAATTATTTGAAATTTCTTAAATAAATTTTGACAGAAAACAGCCACACGTTGGTTCGCTAAATGTAACGAACCGGGGGTATTGACTAGGCAGGATAATCGTTAAAAACCCGAATATCAAAAAAATCCTCAAAAGTTAAAGCAAATTTTGATGAAGCCACTTCACTTTAATCGTTGAATATAATGATACAGGGATTATAGCCTTCTCACCGACCCGAATCGCTAACAAAATTAAAATGAATTTTAATTAAAGTTAAAATTTATTTGAACTAAAGTTTAAAAAATTCTTGCATTTTACTAAATTGTTAGTAAGTTGTACAATTTTTTTAATAATTTTTATAAGTGGAACTATCTTTTAGGAAAATACAAGAAACTCAAGATAGATGAGAAAATAAGAAAAGAATTCAGAAATAATAATTAGAACATTTTATTAATATAAGTATTCAAAAAATAAAATCTTTACAGAATAACAGAAAATAAATAAATTACATAAATATACTTGAAATTTTTTTTATTAAAATTTTAGGGTTGTTGATTTCATATTCACCAAATTAGAAATAATGGTCTTAACGTCTAATTCCGCACATGTATCATTTTCAATAGCTATTAACGCCAAACTAACGAGCCTTTTTTGTGACATACTTGTTCTTAAGTAGTTTTAATCAAATTCAACTTGGAAAAGGAACGTCCGCTCGCTACACTAACAGGTAAGGTTAATGGTATTCTTAAAGCAATTGCAAAGTTAGGGAAAGATAAATTATTGGACACAATAAAATTAAGAATATCGAAAGGGTTTTGAATATTTAAATTATCCTTCCGAAAAATATCCCGGAAAGTACATAACTCGTCATATAGTTCTATTGCATTTACGTCTTTATCGTCGCCGTCCATCAAGAGAATCTCTAAATCGTCACAATTTTTTCGTAAATCTTCGTTATTAATTTGTAGTAATCTATACAAGAAATTGAAATTATCATAGTATGTTTTTAGTTGTTGTTCAAAACGTTCTATTAACGAACACATCGCAACATCTAGAGGTGTATAAAACACATTTCCTCTAAATTTATCTTCTGGCGATTGTGGCGTTTCGTCGTGAGCTCGTAGTCAAATTGTCATGTCTTCTTTCGTCGTCGAACTTCCATATATTAATATAAGTACTAAATTTTAAATTCTTAAATTATTAAGTTTTAAATTCTTGTTCTCTATTCACCTCTTCACTCAGTTCTTTTGCGTTTTTAGAACTTTAAAATTTGTATCTGATCGATACTCTTGTAAGAATATTTTTAAGTTTTCCATAGATTCTAAAGCAAGTGTAATGTTCATATTTTTGTCTTGAAGCATTTTTACTCACAGGCTTTATTCTGTTAAGTAAATCATGCCAAATTAAAAGAGAACAAATAAATTTGTAGTCTTCATTTTAGCACATAGTGTTTGTGCTTCATGCTGAGTTTCTTTATTAAAATTTTCATTATTTAAAATTTCAAAAAGTGCATCGTAAATTTCTCCTAAGTGATATCGCAGAGGGCGGATTGCATTAATTTTACTTTCCCATCGCGTTTCTGATGACTGTTTCAATGTTAATTTTTTACGAACTTTAAAAGGATTGCCCAACGTTTGTAAGAGAATGAAAAGAAATTGTATATTTCTTGAATAATTGCAAAGAAACTAATTGTATCTGCATTCACTTTGGATGCATCGTTAATGATTAAATTTAGAGTATGAGCAGCACATGGCACGTAAAAAGCTCGAGGATTTTTGTTCAAAAGCAAATTTTGGAGCCCGTTATTTTCCCCGCTTTCATATTTGCCCCATTTTCATACCCTTGACCTCGCATGTCTTCAATGGGAATGTTCCATTTTTCCAGTTGTTCCATTATTGTTGCACATAAACCACGTCCTGTGGAATCTGATATATCTTCAAAACCTAAAAGGTTTTCCCTGATCTTGACAATCTCATTGTCACAGGAAACAAAGCAAATAATAATGGTCATTTGTTCTGTTTTACTTGCATCTGGTGTGCAGTCTAAAATTATGGAATAATATTTAGATTTTCGAATTGATACTAAAATTGTATCCCTGATTGCATTACTTAAAGTTTCCAATATTTCATTTTGACTGTCTTTACTCAAATAGTGTACCCTATTGTTTCCTTGTAGGGCCCTTTCAACATGATTTTCCATAACGGGATCAAACTTCGCAAACAGTTCGACTAATTTTAAAAAATTGCCGTTATTCCTTTCATATAATTTATCAGATGATCCGCGAAAAGCTAAATTTTGGCTACCAAGGAATTTTATAATTTCAATCAAGCGTTCTCAAACACTCGTCCAATGTTTCTTTTCCATTTCATACATGCTTTGAGTCTGGCAATCAATAGTAGTTTTGTTTTTTAAATTTTTATCAACTTCCTTCCATTTAAGAAATTTTTCATGTGAGTTAAACTAGTCTCATGTCTATGTAAAGTTGTACTTACATTTCTCCAATCGTTATAACCTTCTACAAGACTACTTGATTCAGTAGGTACGAAAAGTTTGCAACAAAAGCAAAAAACAGAATTTAATGTTTCGGAATAAATGAACCATGTTCTTGGCATAAGCTCACCGTTTTCCATTTTTCTATTATAATACGTGTCGCCAAATTTAGGACTATATGTATCTTTGGGATATATTATATTTTTCTTTTGAACAAGCCCCATTTCAATTAAAACAACTCGTAATTTTTCATCAATATTTCCCCATTCACCTGGATCTTCTAAATTTACAGAGACCAACAATGTGTTAGTTTCGTGGTCAACTACAACTAAATCTTCTCCTAACTGTTTTTCACTTAAATCCTGCGTCTTGTTCAACAGTTGCAATATTACTTTCATTCAAACTGGATTGATGTGCACGGTTCGTCAATTCTGATTGCTGATGTATCGAGTTGGTTGCAATCAGCACCAGAATATTTTAATATTTTAACAAATTTATTAAGAGCTCCAGTTTGTTTCTTAATATCTGCTTCTTTCGCAGCATGTGACGCTTACGATTTTGTGCACCGGATAACTTTTTTTTTAATTTTTGATTCCATTTCTATTTTATACCACAAGAAATTATTACACAACACCACACAGAGACGAAATAATGGTCTGCGCTACTGTCAGTAGCCTATTGAGATGCGTACTGTTATAAATCTACTGTTGCTATCCTGTCATTACTGCGACATTGTAAATTTTATTATTATTTTAACTTTGTATACTTGTAATTTCTATTACTTACTTGTGATGTCTTTTTTCTTTACTTTATACTTTATTCTCCGTTATTCTAATGTAGCTGTGGGCGCTTTCTCTCTCTCAAAATCTCTCTTGTTTATATTATTGCGTGCTATGTTTACAAGAAAGTCAAATAACATTTATTTACATTACTATGAAATGTACATGAATTTCAACATTAGGGAGATTGCTTTCTCTGTCCTTCTATAAAAACTCTTTATCAAAATTTAGAATCTTTTTTCTTCAACTTTAAAATACTTTCTTTAATACAAAACGTTATCTACTCTCATTTTACAAATTTTATTTATTAAACTCCAAGCTTGCAAAGAGGTTACCTAATCTCTCTCTTAAGTTATCTTTACAAATTTGATATCAACTTCTAACATGCCAATTGATTCTCTTCTTAACCTTATTAAACATATATCTTAAAAGTCTTTCTAATACAACTATAAGAGGAATTATATAAACGTTTTGAACTTACAAAGGCTCTGTATCTCACAATTAGTCAAAAGTCTTTCACTAAAAGTTCAATGGCAATTCTTTCATCTCAGATCTTCATCTGGAATTTTGGCGTTGGCTATATCAATTGGGAATGTAGCGGGACTCGTACAGTTCCGGAAAAATGTTATTCTCCCACGGCGAAAAGAAAAACTTACGAGCGAAGGTACTTCGGGAAATTTGGCTCGCCTTTTCTCCTCTACTTGGGCTCGCCGAAAATGCCTGGACGACTGCCGTCTCAAGTAGCTTGAATTGTCGCCTCTAAGAAACTGAAAATACCACCTCCAAGAAAAATGAAACTGTTGTCAACTGTCAATCAGGATCCCTCTGGACTGGAAACTTTTCTCTTCTACGGCGTTTGGGACTTCTCCTTTCGGCAATTTGAAAGCCCTGTCTGTAGCCTAGAAGTCGTTTCTCTCTAGCGACATCTCGAACCGAGAAGCTCCTTTGTGGAAGCAGAAAACTCCTCTCTCAACCAACGTCTGGATCTGGGATGCTCTCTGACGATGTCTGGAACCGAGCAGCTCTGTCTCTCTTCGGCAACGTCTGGGACCGGGAAGCTTTAGCAATGTCTGGAACCGAGCTGCCTCCTCTTTGACAGCGTCTGGAACCGGGCAGCCTCTCCTGTCTCTCTGTGGACGTTTCTGGAACCAGGCCCCCCCCCCTCTACTTCTGCAGCAATCTCTGGATCCGTGCAGCCCCTTCTGTTTGCTTCAGTCCCTTTTTATTATACCTCCTCTGAGACCTTGCATGAAGTTTGGCAACCCCCAAAGAATCAGTGTGATTCTTTCATCTTAAGTTTCAAGTTCGGCACGCCTTTTGTTCTCCTCCGCTTTCTTTTGATTCTAAGTTGCCGGCCATCGGAAAGTTGTTTAAACCTTTCTGACTGACTTCAGAGATGTTTGCACTTAGAGCCTGCAAGCCTTTCTCATACAAACAAATTTTAATAACAATCTTTCTAATGCCGCCATGTAGATCTATTACATGCAGCTCCGGCGATATAAACATTGCCTTTGTTTTTAACACTCTAACGTATTCTTATTAAAGAAGTATATAGAGTTAACTTCCAGAGTGTTATTTACAATAACATCTAAAACAAACTATACAGACAAACAAAGTTTATTTTTACAATATTCACATGGGACTTAACCTAAGTAAACAATCGAATGTAATGTGCTTTGGAATATTTAAGCTACAATCGAGTTTTTACAGTACCATATGACTGGTTACTGGTTACGTAGCAACAAATGTTTTGTACGAAAATTCGTTTCTGCGCATAAAAACCGTTCACCGTTTCACTTTAGATTCTGGAGGCAAGCATTAGCCTGCTCTAGCTGCAAAATTGTAAACAGCCGACAATATACAATTTTTTAAAAAATTTTATTCGGTGTATCCGGCCTTATTTATTTTAATATTGATCATTCTAAGAATTTTTTTGTTTTTATGATAAAAATTTTGTTTCTTAAAAATGAACTTATGACCCTTTCCCCGGCGCCCCCTTCGTAGCGCCGCCCGCGTGCACCGCATGCCCGCTTCCGTCGGCCCTGCCAGTACGCACAGCTACTTTCTAAACATAATCTTCAAAAAGCTATTCTAAACCTAAATGATCTATACTTTGATGATTTTTTTCCAATTTCAATTTAAATGTTATTCATTCAAATATTTATTAGTAGTGTATCTATATATGTATGGAAATGAATTTCTCTGATAATTCAGAATTCGATCCCATCTGTATTTTATTGCGTGCGTGTGTTCTAGTGGTCGGTTTGCCTGTATTACGGGATGAAAAACTCGAGTTCCCAGGAGAGAAAGCTCTTGCCGCCTCCATATGAGATCGGCTAATTCACCTTCAGATGAAAAGCTCTGATAAACGTTTTTCTCGTCGTAGACTGGACTCGAACCCAATTGTTTTCAAACCAAAGGGCATCAGTGAAATTGACTCAGCTACAGAGGCTCCAAAATAAATGATGTTCCTTGACATCGAGATCCATATCCTTTCGGGGTTGCTTAATTTCAGTTGATTTTGATTGGTTAGTTTCCCCTCGCTCTCTCTCTCTCTCTCTCTCTGTCCGATCTGGTTCACGTAATCACTTACTATACTACAACAGCTGCGATGCAGAATATTATCAAATCTTTGACTAATTTTATTTATTTTTGAGGTATATGAATAAAGTTATAGTGTGAAATTATAACGAGTCATTAATGAATATATTTTAATCGCATTAATTAATATCTGTTAATCTATTTAATTAAAATTCTTAATTTATTATTATTTTTTTTTAAATTTAAGAGTGTATTTTGAGCCCTGAACAGAAAAACTTCGGAAAAGGTCTTTGGCTGAATTATTTCGTTCATAGAACAGCAGTTCTCACATTACACTCCTCCCTTTCATTTGACAAACCCTACCCTACACAACTCACTTCAACCCACAGAACATCAACCACCATTGCCCTTAATTCCGACCTCCAAGCCATCCTCCGATGGGGCTCAGGCAGCCTTGTCAACTTCAACGCTAGTAAAACCCAGTTCTGTCTTATTTCTCACAAAAAAAAAGAACCGTTTTCTCCCCATATTATTTTTGATAACACTCAAATTCCCAGACAAGATGAGATTTCTCTCCTCGGAATTACCTTGACATCATGCCTCTCCTGGCATAAACACATCACAACCATTGCATCCTCAGCTTCCAAAAAACTAGGCTTTCTCTTTCGCTCAAGACGCTACTTCACCTCTAAACAGCTGTTAACCTTATACAACCCACAAATCCGCCAGCTATCGAATACTGTTCTCACATTTGGAGTGGGGCTCCTAAAAGCTCCCTCAAAATGCTTGACTCAATACAGAGGAGAGCAATTAGACTGATAAATGATCCACCTCTTACCGACTCGCTCCCCTCCCCCCCCCCCACTTTCACATAGACGTTTAGTCTCTGCAATTTGTATATTCTACAAATATTTTCATGGAAAATGCTCATCTGAAACGGCATCAATAATCCCCCCCACCCTGTACCAAGCCCACTGGAACACGTACAGCTGCCGCCCAACATCCTTTTACAGTACACCTCGAAACCCACAGAACAAGTTTCTTCTCCTCCTCCTTCATCCCTGCTACTGCAGTACTGTGGAACAGTCTTCCCCTGACGTATTTCCCAAGGAATACAACATACAGGCTTTTAAATCGAAGGTCAACAAGTTTCTCCTTTCCCATCCCACTACCCATATACGGTACTAACGTACTATAGGTTGACCAGCCAACCTCTTGTGTATGGGCCTAACATAAAAAAAAAAAAAAAAAAAAAAAAAAAAAAAAAAAAAGTTCTATCTTCTGCTATGTTGAAATAGTAGGAGAGATTTTGTCTAATGACCTGTTGTTACTGTGGACTGTTTTATGAAACTGATTTAATCACAAATATGTAATACTATATTCTGATATTTTAGATAGGGCTAAAAATAGCCTCGCCTACTCCCTGTATATACGGGAATAAAAAGGCGTTAGCTGATTTTTTTATTATTTTTATTTTTTTTTGTTCTGATATTAAGTTATATTTCGTAATCGTGTTATATCTTTAAAAATGGAGTGCGATATTCTTCCCTATTGAAACACATGTAAAAGAGATCAGGATTTAATATAAACTCCGTGTTATACACCCTCTGTCGAAAAAGAAACCGAACTTTCCGAAAATAGAAGAAACTAGTGGCGCCACCTGTTGTATCTTTTTGTTGTCGAAAGCGACAACCTTTATTAGTATTGTGTCAACTGTTTATAACATTTGTTTCATTAGAAGCCGAGTTATAGTGCCAAGAGTGAGTGTGTTTTGGCGAACGGTCGGAAAATGAGTTTCAAACAGAGCTGCGATTGACTTTTCTGTTAAACTTGGTAAAAGTTTTACAGAAACGCATCAAATGCTTCAAAAAAGCATACGGTGATGAATGCTTATCTCGTACTCAAGTTTACGAGTGTTTAAGCGATTTCAAAGTGGTCGTGAGACGCTTGAGGACGACGAAAAGCCAGGCCGTCCAAAAACTTGACTGAGCGAAGTTGACATCCAAAACGTCCGTGAGATTGATTGAAGATGAATTGGGGATTCCAAAATCAACTGTGCCCAACATTTTGACCGAGAGTTTGGGCCTTTGTAAATTGAATTCGCGATTTGTTCCCCACAAGTCGACCGACGACCAAAAAATGTATCGAATTGGACACTGCAAGGACCTCATTAAAACAGCTCGTAAGGACTGAAATTTCCATGAAACGATCGTTACTGGTGACGAAACGTGGTGTTTTGAGTATGAGCCCGAAACAAAGCGCCAGAGTGCTGAGTGGAGACCCCAAGAAGAGGGGCATCCGACCGAAAAAAAGTCGCTTGGAGAAGTCAAAGATAAAGACAATGCTGATTTGTTTCTACGATTCCAAGGATATTATCCACAAAGAATTCGTTCCGCCTGGCCAAACAGTCAATGGTGAGTTTTATGCCGAAGTTTTGAAGCGATTGATAGCGAGAATTCGTCGCGTACGGCATGAATATCGTGACAACCGACCGTTCGTCAAAACACACTGTCACTCTTGGCACTATAACTCGGCTTCTAATGGAACAAATGTCACAAACAGTTGACGCAACACTAATGAAGGTTGCCGCTTTCGACAACAAAAAGATACAACAGGTGGCGCCACTAGTTTCTTCTATTTTCGAAAAGTTCAGTTTCTTTTTGGACAAAGGGTGTATTTCGCTCACTGCAATAATAATAATAATAAATCAGAAGTGCACTACACTGTTATGGCAAATAATGCGATCACTATAAGCAATATTATTTCAAAATTTATCCCGACTTTTTTTATCCATCCAGAATTCAAAATTCTCTCTCCGTTCACTTGCTTTATTCAACGTTCAATCCAACTGTTTATTTCTGAATTAAGAGAAAATTCGAATGTTTGCTACGTCATTTTAAAAGCTGTGTTTACAGGTGATTAAAAACAAACATTATACCTACTTAATCATCCCTTCGTACACTTCCTGGCTGGCGTCTTGCTGTTTTTGAAGAGGTGACGTCATCGTGATTGGTAGATGAAATGCATATGATTGTCTCCAATGTCTTTCCAGTTACTTCATGCGTTGCATTAATTGACATCCACGTGTTAGAATGAGGATAAATCACTCGTCTCATCTCAAAGTACTTGCATTTTGTTGAAATAACAGCAACCTGCTGACGAAAACTTCACTCAAATTTTGTTATGTTCTGTTGCTTTTAACAGTGGCATCATGTGTTGGATTACATCGCGTGAAAGTAAAACAATGTCGTCTGTGATAAATCATATAATAAATAAATTCATCATTTTCAAGCATTCTGTACTAGCGAAGCTGATCAAAATCACACCGAATGTTTAAAAGACGTATGCTTTGCGTACAGAAAGTGTTCTGCGCAACTGCTTGATGGCTCTTGGCAAAAAGGAATCCTTACTTATTCAACTGTAAACCGATCATTTAAGTCTTGCATTATATACGAACTTCAATCTAAGTTTGCATAGAAAATGGAAACTTGCTTAGATGGCGTTTATTGTATACTGCTTCTAATAGCAAGCAATGTCAGCATTTTAATTGGCCCATTGTGTTGTGCATTCTTTTGTGCAGCTTTCATTTGGGGATCGTTTTACGGCATATTATGTGTTGACTAAGAATTTTTGTACTAACTAATAATAGAGCCAATATCTGTCAGTTTTTTTATTTATTCGTGCGGGGATTCCCCCCTTTACTCTCTCGTGCCTTAGGAAGGGTTGAGTCCTCGTAATGAGGGATTAAGTATTTTATGACCGTAGATCCGTGTGTGTGTTCACGGGCCAGTTTGTCTGTTCTGAGGGACGAAAAACCCGAGTTTCTGGGAGAAAAACCCTCCACCCCGTATGAGACCGGGAGCTCACTTTTAGTCGAAAGAGACCAGATAAAGGTTCCCCACGTCATGGACGGGAATCGGGCTTCGTCTATACCGACTGAGCTACGGAGGCTCATCTGTCAGTGAGAAATGTGGACAGTTGTTCGTTTATTCCACTTTATGGATAATTATCATAAAAAGTGAGTAAGAAATAGCAATAAAGGCTCTCTTGTATCGCTTCAAGTGTTGCAGATAGCTAATGATTTTGAAATATGTTGGTTGCCGCATTATTTTTGAAATATAAGCTGCTTTCCCCAGTTAAATATCCCCAACACCACGTGAAAAAGTTTCCAGCTCAGCGTAGTAGGGTTTATTTGGCTACGATTTAATTTCATTTGGGCTATAAAGATAACTGAAAAGCTTTCAATGTGCAGCAAATTTTTTTCTTACCTTTGGACGGAGGAAGTTGGATTGTTCTTACGAGGAACTAAGCCTGACTATGGACATGAAACACTGTACACATACCGGCTACTGAATTAGAAACCTTCATGCAGATGTACGTAGACGTCACTTACGCAGTATATGCAAAATATTTGGTCACGTGCATCAACACGTGTTCTAGGCAACTGTTGAAGAATGCTGCTGGTCAGTAATCGTCAACAGTGTTGATTACAATGTGGAAAAAAAAAGGGATCTTTCGGAGTTCGATAAAAGGTGACTTATTGTGGGTACCCGTCTGATTTGAGCCACAATTTTGAAAACAGCAGAGCTGACTGGTTTCTCAAAAGGTGAGATATTCCGGGTGTTTAATCAGTGGAAAAATAATCCACATTGCTTATCTAAGAGGCGTAACTTTGGTCTTAACATCCTGCGGTCACGAACGAGATCTCCGTCGCCTGAGAAGGCTTCTACGGATAAGCAGACTTCCCTGTTGCAGCAATTGACCGAAGCATTTAATGAAGGCTGTTCCCGACCCATATCGCACCGAACTAAGTGCAGGGAATTGAAGAGGGCTGGCATTGGCAGTCGCATGCCTATACGGAAGCCACTGGATTCTAATTCATTGGCCGGCATGTGTATGTGGGATACATTATATTATCCTATCAGATCTGAACTACAAAACACAGAATAGTCTCGTATAGTGTGCTCTACACGAATACTTGGGGGCCTCCATAGTATAGACCAGTGGTTTCCGACCTTTTTCCACTTGCGTACCCCCTTTAAACCCATTTCTATAAATTGTTTTTAAAATAGCTGTTTCTAATCCTGACACTTTTTGTTCAGTGCCTATCTTAATGTAAAATAGTGGAAATGAGGTGGGAAAGGAAAATTGCTACTCTAAAAGTACAAACCACAGATTTAATTTTACAGTATTCGCAAAACAGAATTAAGTATAGCTTCATGTTATTGATAATGACGATCAAGTATTTAACAAACTTTTGATTTATTTTTATTAATAATAAATATTTGTGTTATCTGAAAAGTCTGTAATAATTGGTACACAGATCACTAGCCGATTGAAACATTGTTGGCGAGATCGTTGAGTTTGCTTTGATGCACTAAGTTTCTTGAAATCAGGCTCAAAAGTTGCAAGATACAGTTGTAAGTCGGGACTTGCATTAAGCTTGTTGCGGTACTTATTTTTTATGAAGGTGTAAGAAGAAAAAGCTCTCTCCATTAGTAAATAGCAAGAGGTTTGGAAGTGTTTCCATTAACGGTGATTCAAACTTAACATTTTTTTTTCTTTTTTTTTTTCCATTTCGAAAATTCACGGATTTTTTTTCTCATTACAGAAATTGTTTTATTTGTATGCATTTTTTTTTTTTTTAGTTGTTTAGAACACGCCAAAGTTATCTGAAAACGGGCATTTGTTATTGTGCGTTTTCAGATAACGAATCCCCCTAAATACGTCGTTAAAAGTAATGAACAACAACAACAACCAGTTCTCTTGCCGTAAAGTAAGTAGAATAACTGTGTTCACTGTTCCTAGTTTGTTAGCAACAAACAGGTATTCCGATATTGTGTTTATCTTTATTTCATATTAGTCTCATTATCTCAGGATTGCAGAAGTGAAGCATTTAAGTTTTTTTTTCCCATCCTACCGTGAATTAACCAGTCTCACATGAAGGTAGAATTCTGAGTATTTACTCCCCGAACTCGGGCAATTGTCTTGGATTCAAGACAGAATTAGCTTTGAAATGATCACAGTATTCTTTTTCTCCCTCTAACTAAATCGTCTTTTTATGAGCAAAATGGGATTGAAAATGATACCAGTGCCTTCTGGACTACGAGGCTGAATAATATTTACAATCGCTATTAATTTGTTTTCAGATGAACGATTTTAATGGAAAATTATGCAAAACAAAATTATGTGAGCACTACTTAAGCTAAATTCAATTGATTTGGTTGTATATTTATGCATGATTTATTTATTTTTTCCCATATCATGGCGAATTCATCTATTTATATTTGTGTTTACAATCACATCAAAACCTGTGGATTATTGATATATATAATAAATAGCAAATAATTTTAATTCAATGAACTATTAATAGTTTTGAAATCTATTTTAGATAAACAAAGTTTCAATAAATATTTTTAAACACCAATAATTTTCCCACTTTAATCAACTATCTTCACACTAGGTGCAGTCAGCGGTTTGGACTCGCCCAAAAACTATGCCGGGACAACTTCAGGTGCTTAAAATGCGGCGAAGGCAACCAGACCATCACATGCAACAAGCCAAGATCTACGCCGGCTAAGTGCGCAAACTGCGGAGGTTACCATCCCGCCAACTATAAAGGGTGTGTAGCACACCCAAAGAACTGCTGGTCAACAGAAGCCGCCCAGCAGTGACACTTCAGGCAAACGTGCAGATCGCCATCCAATCCAAACAACCTCCCCTTTGACAACTCAGGAAGGAAAACAACCTGAAACCCAGGACCAAAACATACGCCAAGGCTGCACGAGCCAAGGATAGATACTTCCTCCAACGAACTCACAAGCCCCAACCTAACATCAGTACTAACTGCCTCACCAGCTACCATGCTTCAGGAATTCAGCAAAACGAATCCTACGCCATCCTCCACGAAGAAATTCCTGCAAGGAACCCATTCAATTCTGACAGCCCTCAATCATGAATAAAAGGAAATATAAGCCTAACTCCCTTATCATAACTGCGTGGAACGAAAATGGACTGATCAACAAAATCCAGGAACTGCAAGAGTTCACTCATAGATACAATCCTGATATAATGAAGCACTTTTCAGGCCAGCTAATAACCCTAAATTACGGAGTTAGATATTGTACAAAACAGACACACTCACCACCAGTGGAAGACGTATAGCCGTATACATCAAAAACTATCTAAGCCACAACGTCCGGACCAATCCGCAAACCAAGAACCTAAGATAACAGGTATTGAAGTTCGTACAAACAATGTTGGCAGTATCAAAAATCTATGCTGTATACATCCATCCAGCATTCCATTTCTGGTATCTGACTTGGACTCCATTCTCGGCCTCCACAGACCACGTCATCATGAATGGAGCCTTTAATGCGAAGCATACAGCTTGGTTCAGCTCCACAATCAATGACAAAGGCAGTATTCTAAATCATTACTCAACGCGAAACTCTATTGTTATAGCTGGATCCACAGAGCCCACCCATCACAGCCCAGCTGAAAGCTCAGATGTACTCGACATCGCCATTCTCAGAAACATCAGATACCAATATCAACTGGAAACGGTAAACGCGTTGTCTTCTGATCACAACCCCATTCTGCTTAAGCTCCGTACACAAGAGCAATTCTCTTCTCCGCACTCCTTTATGTCTTGGGACAAGCTCTCCAGAATTCTCTGAGATCACATCTGGCCAGTACCTATTATCCACAAAAAAAGAGAAATAGACAACATAGCCGTAAACAACCTTACCAGCCAAATCAAAAAAGCAATAGCATCAGTTACCCAAACCACAGTCTTTCACCCTAGCGGTCGGATCCCTGAGGAAATCATGACCTAATCAGATTAAAAAACAAACCCAGAAAGAGGTATCATAATACAAGAGCCCCCAAAAGATAAAACAACTCTGAATAATTTAAATAGACAAGTCCGTGAAGCTCTGCAAAAACATCGAAACCAAGATTGGGAAACCAAACTGACTAATCTAAACCCAGAGGACTACTCCATCTGGAAATTCTTGAGAACCCTCCGCACTAAAAGCCGACCTATACCCCCAATACAGACCAAGAAAGGAATTGCTCACACAGATAAAGAAAAAGCCGAAGCTCTAATTGACAGCTTGGAAACTCAATGTAACCACTCTTATGAAAATCTGAACATCAGACTTATCTACAAGATTCACTGCCGAGTCAAGCAGGTCTAAAGACAAAAAAAAAAAAAAAAAGGATAACTCAGAACCTATCACACCCACTTCTCCAGCCGACGTTACAAATATCATAACCCATCTGAACAACAACAAAGCTCCAGGTCCAGATGGAGTCAAACAGAAATATCCAACTACTTTCCAAAAAAGCCATTGCACATCTAGTCAACATAATCAATGCCATCCTCAGATTCAAACATTTTCTCATGACTTGGAAGACGGCGTATATCACGCCAATCAAATAGTTTGCAAAGAACTCCGCAATAGCTACAGACCTATCAGTCTTCTATTCAGCCTTGGAAAGGTTGCAGAAAAAGTCGTCCTTACAAGACTTCAATCAGCGACGGATAAATTAGGTATTATTCCAAATGAGCAGTTCGGATTCAGAAAAAACCATAGCATTGAACAACAAATACACCGGCTGGTCGAATATGTCACAAAAGGTGTCAACTGGAATCTCCACACAGCTGCGGTCTTCATAGATGCTGCGAGGCTTTTGATAAGGTGTGGAATCAGGGTCTTCTCTACAAGTTCATCACATTCAATATACCAACTAATCTAGTTAAAATAATTCACTCATACCTCAAAGACAGATTCACGCAAGTCAAAATAAATGAAACTGTATCAACCAGGCGTAAGATCCTGGCAGGTGTGCTGCAGTGCTCACTTCTGCCCTCCCCCTGCTATTTTCTATTTACACAGCTGATATCCCTCAAAACCCATGTTCAACAATCACTGCATTATATGCAGATGATACTGCATTATTAGCAAGATCTCTCAGCCCCAAACTGGGCTATCAGAACACTCCAAAGCAGTATTCATACACTGGAGAAGTGACTGATGGACTGAAGGATCCAAGCAAACCCCCTCAGAAGAGTTCAGTCATACTGATCTCCAAAAAGAAGGTCCAGACCAAGGAGGACACCTGCTAGGAGTCAAGCTCCATGGCAGACTAAAGTCAAATATCTTGGCGTGATGCTGTACAAAAAACTCCAATTCATCAGTCATAATAAAACACATAAACTCGAAGACTTCCAAAGTAATCGCGCAACTCTACCCCATGATAAACAGAAGAAGCAAACTGGATACTCGGAACAAACTATTCATATACAGGATGGTAATACGCCCAGTCATCACTTCACCATACCTCAGAATCAAACATTCAAAAACTGCAGAGGATACAGAATAAATGCCTGATAATTTTAACTGGATCCCCCATGATTCATTAGAAACTCCCAGATTCACTGTGAAGTCAACATTCCCTACATCACAACTAGATCCTTCATGATCTAGCAGAAACGTTCTTCACCAAGACAAGCAATCATCCAAACCCGCTGATCAAGCAAGCTTCAGACTACAATGAAGCAGAATTCTACAAATACAAAAGATCCAAGTCAATTCTATGCTCAGCTGACCACAGCTAATCTCACTGCCCTTTCAGGGCGAGCTTAAAGCTCAATAATTCTCCACTCAAAGAACTTACATTTTCAGATGGAGGGGAATATGAAAAGCATTTATGCTTCACCCACCAAACCAGTAACGTTCTGCGTTCTGCAGTCGTACACAAATATATCTTCTGCGATTTTAATATCATTTTGTTTTATTTAATAGGCTAAACTAGAACGGCAAACTATCGTCTTGCATTGTATCGACATAATAATGTCATAGTGAAGCGAATTAGAGATTTTCACAAAAATACATTTCAAAGAAACACTCTAAAAATAATAATAAAAAACTCTAAATAACCATTTCAAACCAAGGCATTCATTTATAGGTGGCGCATGAGGTTGCTTTTATTATTATTATTATTTATTTTTTTTTTTAAAGGAACACACAAAACGAAGGGAGTTTGGTTTCCAGTCTCTGAATATGTGTAATACTTAGAAACTTTTGTGAATACTTACAAACTCGTTTCATGTTTCTTCCTGACATTAACAATTCGCCTTTTAAACTTCCGGTTTTGCAACCAGCAATATTCTGTCGTTTTACAACTTGGTCGGTATTTTTCTCATTCCTCTCCGAGGTTTAAGACTACAATAATTTTTAGCCTGCGATGTTTTAAAGAGAAAGTCTGTTCTTTTAAAACAAAAACGGAGTTTTATATTCATGGAAAAACTCACTAAACTTCCAGTTCTGAAAAGCAATATCCTATTTATTGTTTCTCAAAATGCATAATCTCCTGACGTTAATAATGACTAACTTAAAACTTTCATTTTGAAGTCAGTATTCGGATTTCATAAGTTCGAAGTTTTCTCGCGCTACAACAACACTATGAATTAACGCCTGCAAACAGCCTACAGCCATTGGTTAGTAGCTGCTCGTGCAGCACTGGCTGTATCTTCCCAATTCCAACAATTACTAAGCGCTCTCATTATAGCAGGTGACTTTTACAGCGTTTGTTAATGATAACTTACGGTGGATTCAAAATATATTCAAGATAAATATTATTCTATGACAAAGGTGGTCTGTCTTAATGAACTGTAGTAATTCACACTTTAGTAATGCATGCCACGTGCATAAGCCATAGCTGGGAAATGGGATGGCAACTTCGTCTGGCTACGTCTGGCTATTGTATTTTATAACAGTCCGTGTTATCTTCACGATCGATAGTGCTACACTAAGGAATGCTATTCGTTTTGCTTTTATTGTTTCTTAAAGGTGAGAATGTTGTGTTTCGGTTAATTTATTTTGTAGAAAACATAAACGAACGAGAGTGGGAATATAATTTAAGTGTTTGAAGTTAAATTTTATATAAAACGCTTGTGGTCTTTATACCTTGTCCTTTTTCGTGTTTTTTTTTGTGGGGGGGAGGGGGAGGAGAAGCTATTAGTTCATATGACTGGGTACACGCGAAAGGGCTCTAGGAGGTTTCCCAAAAGGCTTTTTTTTTTCGCCTACTGAAAGATAACCACTCTCGAAGATGACTTCATACAAAAGGGGAGCTTACATCTGGCATTTTGAGAATGTCTTGCGCTCTGTAAAGTTTTATTGCTTCGTGTGGCAAAGCACTCAGCAACTTACCGTGAACCGACTTTGAATTTACCGACAGACGTCACGCTACGCTGGAGTGACGATAAAATCATTCAGCGGAAAAAGGTGCGAAGAAAATGTTGCCCATTAACAGGAAAGGACTTTTGCGCTTCTTATTACACACCTGAGAAATAGCGGTAAAGAGAGAGAGAAAGAGTGATGAGTAAAAATGGGCGTAAACAAAAATATATTCAAATTATGTTTTTTCTAAAGCCGAATATATTTTGAGGCTTCTCTCCTTATGTTTATTTTTTTATATTTCTTTTTTCTTTGTTTATTTAGATTTTAATCCGAATTTCTTTTACGACATGTTTGCTTGGTTCCCTAATAAATTTTTATTTTATATTTTCATTCTTCATATGCTATTCGCGTAGGAGTATTTCCATTTAGCTAGTTAAAACCAAGTGTTAGTACTCTAGTTTTAATTATCACTAATTGTGTGTCTCCATATTTAAATTTCTATAGTTGTTAATAAGCTACTGTTAAGTTCTGAGTTAAACAAAAATTAAATTAATTTACGTTTCCTTCGGACTTAACATGGGCTTGCAAATTTGAATCAATTATTGATGTACCAGAATATACTAGACTCTTGGAAATTTCACTAAAATATTACTAAGCTGAGAATCCTTCATTTGATATGTGATATTGGGTTCCAGAATCTTGCTGGATTAGCTGTTTAGCCGAACCAATGGAGGTCACGTAATAATTTATTGATACAACTTCTACCCTTCCCACGTCTCTAAAGTGCCATGAACGAATTGAAACTTAAATAAATGTAAATTAAGTGATTAAATGAAATACCTTAGCGTAAACGCCACCATTGTAAAATCTTTCTCTCTTATTTCATTCTTATTATTTTACTCTATATTCTCTTATCTTTACCTCTTGATTATTCTTAATTATACTAAAACTTTATCTTCAGTCTTAATTTTCTTAACTTCATTCTCTCTCTTGGCCGATCTATACTTACAAGAACGATGCTTGTGGTTTGTGGGACAAAGGAATTACTAATGGCGGATACCTATTCCTTTGTCTCACACTGGTTCTAATTCCTTTTTCGGACTCAGGGAAAATTTATTTTTCACTGCGCCACCCCGAATCCTAGATTAACAGATAGTGTAGAATCGAGGAATCAGAACACAGTTTAGCCTACAATCTTACGTTACTAAGAGCTACGTTTGCAGTCGTAGCCTCTCTATAAATTAATCTCCCGCTGTGGTCCGTAATTTATGAGCAAGAAAGAGCAACAGAGAAGAAAATCAGGCAAGTCATCGGTTAAACAAAAGAAACAAAACATTTAATTCAATTGAAACATTGTACATTCTATGAATTCACTCTTAAAAAGTAATCTGCAATTGCTAATGACTGAGCACTAATTACTTAGATTCTCTGTATCTATCTTAGCATGCATGACAAAGAACTTCAGTTAAGGCTTACAAAAAAATCAGTTATTCATTAATATTAAGGACAATTATTAGCTGAATTACTAAACTAGCTTCATGTGCTCTTATACAATTTCTTATCACAAAATCCTCATAACTTTTTCTATCATTAAAAGACAATTCCTAGGCTCCACGTGCTCTCAATTAATTCACTTAACAAAATACTCAAAATTCTCATTATTACTTTATCATTCAAAGAAAACTTTCTCTAAAGTCCTTTCTAAAGTGTACATATATTTCTAGTATTCTTATTATGTGTATATGTGTACACATATACACATAATAAAACATGGATTCTACGTTACCAATTGCTGGGGAATTATCTGGCCACTTTACATATCTCGTCTGGACAATTACTTTCGACACCACGTTCCTTCTGCTTTCTCGGAGGTATTCTTCAAGGTTTCAATCCGCACTTACTTCTGCCGCCGAAAATAGGTAGACGTTGTTCCATGGTGAACTCGTTCAACACATCATAACGACAGCTCCGTAAGCATCGATGAATACCTTCTGCTGGGCTGGTCGCCGACCGGTAATCTGTTGGGAAATCTACGGCAAAGTTCCTCCGTCATTGTCTCGAATCCGTGGGGAACGAGGGGACACCACGAGGCTCTATACACATCAGCAAGACCGCCCGAAAACTTCGGAGCGTAACTCCACACACCAGTAAGAGTAAAAACTCAGCCTAAAGAACAAGAGGGTTTCCTAGGCGCTGCGCGACTTTTTAAAATTGCGCGCCACACGTTCACTCCACGTCATCGATTACTCCTCCCATTTTCTAAGCGTCGCCTCACGTCACCCAGTACTGCGCACCACACATGGAAATCTTAGCCTACTCTTTTCTGCGCATATGAGTGGGGGGGGGGGGACTTATTTGCTTACGAAAAGGTGCACCGTTACTCTTTGAGGCATGCGTTTCGATTCCGGCCATTTCTATTTAATCGGATTATCTCTTTCACCCAGTAATTTATAAGTACTTGCACTTAAGCAGTTTAGCAATTCACACTACTCTATAATATCACATATCAAATGAAGGATTCTCAGCTTAGTAATATTTTAGTGAAATTTACAAGAGTCTAGTATATTCTGATACATCAATAATTGATTCAAATTTGCAAGCCCATGTTAAGTCTGAAGGAAACGTAAATTAATTTAATTTTTGTTTAACTCAGAACTTAACACTACGAAAGATATACGAGCGCATAATTAAAATAATAATAATAATAATAATAATAATAATAATAACTGAACTGAATATTTGCGCGCCAACGTTTCAATAGCATGATTACATATCACGTGACAGATTTATGTTATTAAAGTGTTCGTTTAACCGACCATAAAATTGAAAGTTCAGGTTTCATATAAACATTTTATTTTATTTTTTAAATAAAGATTCATTTTTAATAATAATAAAAAAAATCAGATCTTTAATGACTTATACGCGTACAAAATCAATGTATAATGATATATGAAATTTTAAAATATCATAAAATCGTATTTAAAGACAACTGTTCATAAAAGCTTTTTGTTCAAAATTTTTTAATTCAAAATAACATTTTCAAGTACTGATGGCTTTATAGAAATTTCTTTGAATAATTTATCTACGCTATCCTACAAAAGTTGCATGAATTAAATAAATAATAAACTCCAAAACTCTCAATGGAATACATAATTTAGTTGCTTTAACGTATAATAATATTTCAATGTAGTGACTTTCGAATTAGCTGTCCGATAGATATCAGGGAGTTGTCTATAGAGGAGCGATATCGCGGAAGAGGCAAGTTACTAGTGATGTAATGAATAACAACGACCCCAAAACCATCCCAAGGGTCTGTTTTGGGGTCGTTGTTATTCATTGTGTGTGTTAATGATATCGGGAAGGGTCTGAATGGTGATATTCAGTTGTTTGCCGATGATGCAAAGTTGGAGAAAGCTATCAGAAATGAAGCCGATGTCGTGGCTTAGCAAGAGAACTTCAGTGCGAACTTAAATGGGCAAGTGATTGAGTTGTTGATCAATGTTGCAAAGTTTAAGGTATTGAAATTTGGGAAGCTTGGTTTTCAGAAGGATGAGGAAATATTGGAAGAGGCAAAGACAATTGACTAGTAAGGTGGTTTCTAGTTTCTGGAATGCTGAGTATGAAAGCAGATTGACAAAATGCAATTTGCAGAAATTGGCGGATAGGAGAAGAAAGAGAGGGGGCATATTGATCGAGACATTTAAGGTGTTATTATCAAATTAATTTGGGGACGGTTTTTGCATAGAATAGGGAAGAACAAAAGGAAAACAAGTGGTCATTCGTGGAAGCTGAGAGTGCTGTGAATACGGAGACAGTGAATATATTTAAAGCACGGTATGATAAACTGTGTGTCATAGTTTGACCTCCCACGATGAGCCAGTTGACATGAAGGTATGATGATGATGATGATGATAATAATAATAATAATTATATATATATATATATATATATATATATATATTGCGCACTAAACAACCAAGAAAGGTGCTTATTTATTTATTGGTCTCCATTATGCCATTTTCCAAATAGTTATTAAATTAATATGTTCAGTACTTTTTAACTGTTTTTATTAAATCAACAGAAACTCAAAAAATAATGAAAAAATAATCAAATTTAACGTCTGGCATGAATTATACATAAAACAAAGTATAGAAGTACATAGCACGCACGCACACACACACACACACACACACACACACACACACACACACACACACACACACACACACACACACACACACACACACACACACACACACACACACACACACCAAAAAATGTTTGAAAGCAATTCCTAGAGAGAAAAAAAAATCAATGATTTCTCTTAAAGAATTCAAATGCCACAAGCGTTGAAATTGGCAATTATGGAACAGGTTCATTGTACACATGCGCTCTACGTTTCCAAGGTAACGTAATGTATAGTTTCCGTTTGCTTGAGTAAGGAAGCCTTGATTAACTGTGTATACGTTTTCGTCCTTTTTATTTCAATTAATGACCATCGAAGGGTTTTGTATTGATTAGAACCTTTAATTTAATGCAAAGAAAGCTAATGCAAAATAAAAAAAAGTTTCTCTCTTTATAAAGAAAAGTCCTTCAGACGTTTCTTCTTTAAAATATACAAGCAGTAGCATACGCAGACGAAAAAAATAAATAAAATAAAACTCATTATCCAAGAAAGAATTAAATGTATTTGAGTTAAAACCTGGTGGCGGACATCTTACAGGAACTTATTTTAAAACGATGCCACGTTGCACGCAGTTGCACAATTCGAGTATTTAATGCCTGCAATGCTATGCTATAACGTGGTCTTCCATCATCTATTAAAGATTGGATTTCTTTACGCACACTGTCTATCCCAAAACTGCCGACATGACAAAATGTTTAATGGGTATTCAAGTCAGTTCGATTGTAAATAAACGTCCGGAAATAGTGTTCGAAACGAAGGGTTTCTAGTCCAGGAAACTGTCACCAAGTCTAAAGATTTTATGACACTCCCGAAGTGCTGGAGGCAAACTTGCCATGCCTGTTTGTCAAGTGGAGTGTAAAGTAAAGCCACATTCGCTCGCTTTAGTGAATTGCCAAACTAGATCGAAATGCGTTTTTTTTTTTTTAATATTTTATTTTATATAGCAAAGTCTCTCCTTAGGCTGATAAACAAGAATTCATTTCACATAACAGAACGAGTTATAGCAAAAGACTGAACTCTGCAATCGTGCCTTAACAAAACTCTGGTTAATAGTTCGACTACCTGGTGGCTCCTCTTTTGCGCCCTTTCCGCTGTGTGGGGTTAATTAAGCACCCCTATCCTTCACGCAGGATTTTGAGGAGGTAAGAACTAGCCTTGGACCACTTAGTTTCGAAAGACTTCGAAAACCAAAAGTATTTTAGGCAATTATCATAAAGAATTGTTTAAAAAAAAAAATTTGGAGCCCTTACATACCCCTGCTTCTTCTTCTTCCCCCTTCTATACCTGCCATCATATAATCGAAGGTCTCTCCTATTGGGAGAGGGTGTTGAGCTACTTCCCCCCTTTATAGTTTTATTTGATGACTGTTAATGGTAAGTAGTTGCAATTGATATTTGGTCTCGTTACTCGAATAAGTCTTCGAACATTCAATTAAGGAAATGATGTTCACCTCTCGCCTGAAATTTCAAATGTTTACAGATGTGTTTTCTGCAATTCGTTGGCTTCACTTTTTGTATTTAAGCCGCTGCCATTCCTTATAGACCAGCAATGCTCACTTTGAGTAATTAAATCACTTTGTGTGAAGTGAAAAACCCGAATTCGCTCAGAAATTCAATGGTAACAAAAGGAGAAAAACAACGTGGATTTACTGCTTTGTGTTTCTGTTGAATAAACCTTAGCAACAAGACTATACAAGAAGTGCTTGGAATTCTGTCACGACTTTTCAGCAACGAACAATAATTGAAGCGATTTAAGACTGACATCACTCGACAAGAAAAAACTCCCAAAGTCAACTATCATCAACCTCAGAGTGGAAAATTAGCCTTTGTCAATTAATTTTTATCGATACTGTTATATTGTTCAGCGATATATATTCAATCTAACCAATGCAAGTTTGAAAGAATATTATTTTTTTTAAAAAAATCAATACAATTTGTATCAAAATGCAATAACTAATTGAAAATCTATCAATGAAGTATCATAGATAAGGGAAAATTTAAAATCTAGAACCTCCGTATCTCAGTTGGTATGGACGTATTGATTAGAAAGACCCACATTATTTCGTTGGTCTGAGAATCCTAGAGTGATCTACTGGATAAAAATAAATTTTTAAAAAAGTAAATAGCGAAAAGCACCTAAGAATGATAGCGCAGTCCAATATAAAGCAATTTATTAAGATAGCCAAGACCTGCAAATGGAATTCTTTCATTAATTTTAGGGAATTTTGCTAGCAGACACAAAGATGTAATGATAATAAGGATTCCGTTTGTGTTCTAATATAGATGTAATGATATCTTAGTCGCACAAAAGAATGGCTAAATCACAGATATGCTGCAGAAGGGAGCGAGAGCTACGAGATTGAGTAGAAGGAGTGGCGCAAGGCGAGAAGGGATTAAACTCAAAAAGAAGCCCTAGATAAGTATTTGGAAAAAATTAATTTAGTGCTAAATTATTTCTTGTAGTTCATTTAGCATATGGTATTCCTTATAGCCTGTCTTTAAGAGAAATACTTTTCTTGGAAAAATTGATTTTTTGACAACAGCAATTTTGCTCTTGAGGATTCCGTTTGTGTTCTAATACCGATGTTTTGCTTCCTTTCATCGAATTTTATATTAATACTAAATTAAGGTTGGAAAATGTTTCCGTTTTTTATATTTTGCAGTTTTATGAAACCTTTTCTAATTTTTTAAAAAGATCTGATTAAAAATAAATACTAAATTAAAAAATAAAAATAAAATTCCGGAATAATTCTTTCACTTCCGGAATACACACGGTATTCCGGAAGTGAAGTATCTTCCAGAAAGCAGCTTACCTGAACGGCACCTGTTGCCAACTAAATAATAATAATACGACGCCATCCTTATCTTTTATACGCCTATAAGTAAACAGCAGTGATTCAGACTATTCTAGCCATACAATACTTTCTGTACAACTTCTATAAATTAATTAAACATGGCATTAAAGTTTACTCTTTCAAGTATGCGTTCGAGTCAGCAATACATCTGAAAGCAGCAGACGAATTTTCAAATGACCAATTATTTACAATGTCTAGACTGAGCATGCGTGCGCTCATATTCTAACTGAAGAGTGAAGTAAATAAGAGTTGAATAACTTGCAAATTATAACGAACAGCTTGTCTTGTCTTTTTTTTTTTTCCTGTTATTTTTTTTTATACAGTTGTTCAGTTTAAGACAAAAGTTAAAGAATGATAGATTTAATTACAAACTACAATGTTATTCGATAAAATAAGCCGCTATGAATTTAAGCATTTGTTGTATGTATTATTTTTCAGTCGACATTTTCCAAGTACATACACTGATTGTGCTGTGTAGGTATAATACATAATAAAGGGTATTATTTAATCATTTCAAAATTTTAATAATTTATCATTTTAATTAAAAATATTTAAAATTATAAAAGAAAACAGTTGATATACTAATAGGCCTATATAAATAATAATTTTAAAATAAAATATTAATTTCTTTTTTTTATTTGTTGATTATAATAGTTACTACTTTGGCACACTCTCCGTCGATGAGTCTTTGGACTCCCTGGAGGTGTCAAATAATAATAATAATAATAATAATAATAATAATAATATAGTTTGCTTATCATTAGTAATCAAAGGTTTGGATTTTAAAGGCGAAATTCTCATAAGTGTCATTTCGGGCAATAATTTTTTTTTTTTTTTTATGTGACCACCTTTGCTGATTAAATGCCTCGTGATTTTTAATTAAAAAAAAAAAAATCACGAATTCTGCTTCAAGGTAGAAGAAGGAAACGACAAATTGGCGTGCAAAAAGGATTTACAACTTTGCCGTGACACTCGCGAATGTGAATTAGGTGCCTGTCGTCTAGGCAACGACAAGGTTCCAAAAGTGTCAAGCTACGCGAGTGGGCATACGAACAAGCATATCGTTCCAGAGGGTGTGTTGTGTGCCGACTGGAGGAAAGTGAAGGAAAGAGGATTGCTCCACGAGTTTTCGTTGATATTTGAAGTAGCAATAAACAATAATCGAAAGTGACATCGAGAACGATAGAAGAACAACAAGTAAGTAAATTCTCTCGTATTTGGTATTATGGTTTAAGAAATTCAGCATCATTGATTGATTTAAGCGCACATAAATGCCACTGGATGATAAGAATAAAGAGAAATCGTGGTTCCAGTAAGTAAATAGCCACTTAGACACCTTTTGAGGATGACAAACACGTCACACACACACATATATATGTGTGTGTATATATATATATATATATATATATATATATATATAAGGAGAGAAAAGCCACAAAGAACAAGTCTAAATTTCCGTAATCTCTTTAGGGAACTTTAAAAACTCGCTCCCCCCCCCCCTTCACACACACAGACACCAAGTCTTACCACTGTCCCTTTTAATTCTCATTTTCCTGTTTTTTCATGGAGATGTCTTCCTTTAAAAACTTCCAGAATCCCTTTTACATCTCACTTCGTATCTGCACGCGCTGTTCCCCTAACTTGAGGTTTTGAAATGGAAATTTCTTCACTCACGGTACGTGCTGTTGAATGTCCCTTCCGTCTCAAGTCTCTTGGGATTTTACGGAGTGCGTCGTTTCGTAGTATGTGTGCCGCTTGCGCGGTTCCGTAGAGTGCAGTTTTCTCTGAATGAACAAATTTTCTAGGGATAACAGCAATTACGGGTCTAGAGGAATCGGATATCCAGCGAGGTGGTAAATACAGCTAATTATACCGGACTTAGTTTATGCTGCACCTTTAGATCAAATTACGGACATTGCTAGATGCGGTCATGCCCTCCCACCCCAAGTTTTATACCCCAAACAGTGCACTTTGGGACATTTTCGAGCACTAAATGTAATTGATAGTCTACAGTGGTATAAATACGTTTGGTACCAGAGGCGCCCTCTATCATAATCATCCAAAAACTTTGGGGAAAAAAAAGAAAAAGAAAAAGTAGTATTCAGTGAAATTTACCAAGTCTTTTAGAGTTATTTACAAAAATTAAAATAGAAAACAAAAGCTTTAAATGCAAATAAAATGAAAGTAAGTAATGACAAGTTTGATCACTGCACTATTCGTATGTTTAGAAAGAAAAAAAAAAGAATTTCATAATTAACAAAATTGCTGTAATTCGATAACTTAAAAATGAAGTGAAACTCTCAAATCTTTTTGCCTTTTTATTAGTTTTCAATGAACAACTAAATGTGAAATTCGACATTCTAAAAGTTTTTTTTTAAATATATATTTAATAAAATTTTAAGTTTATTACAAGTTCCGACACCAAATTTGTTTTAACAATCGTTAGCTAGAAAGAATCAAAACAGAATATTTAGTATAGTTTTGGGGAAGAGAAAAAAAAAATGGGACCGTGAGATGCGGTGATTAATATCCTTGGAGGGTAATGGATGGCAATGCTGTAGCCAATGAAGCTCTAACTGAGGCTCGGCAATTGCTGTTACCCTCCTGCCATGATCAGAGCTTTAATAGCTCAATAACACCTTATCCCTACACTGTCCTCTACAGATAACGGGGAAGATGAAAAGCATTCTTGCTTCGCCCCTTTAAGCCAGTCCTTATAAGGACTAAGTATAGTTATGGATTGTGGATACCGTATAAACACATTAACCTAAATGAATCAACACTATTTTGAGTATATTATTATTTTTGACACTTCCATGGAGTCCGTAGCAGACTCATTGCGGGAAGTCCGCTAACATTCGGAAACACCCTTCATTTGCGGATATAATAATAATATATTATACTGGGGGAGGGGACTACTCCCCGCTGGCGCCTACGGCGCCCCTCCCCGTGTTCTGGACTGGGAGGCCGGTTCTCCGTGAATTTTGAAGACTCGACACTCAGGATAGCCCCTGAGTTTCAAAACGTTTCAAATAACTTGACAAAAAATTGACATTAAAACGTTACATAAAAAGGCTTATTATAATATCTATCTATCTATGTTCTATGTATATATATATATGTTCTATATATGTTCTATATATATATATATATATATATATATATATATATATATATATATATATCTTCTTGTAAAGAAGATGTAGTAATTCTGTAATATTAATAGTAATTCTAAAATACCTTCAACGGCTTATTGCTTCATTTAAGTACTGTTAATTGACCAATCTATTACTTTTTGGTCATTTTTTTAAGAATCCTATTCGCCATTCGATGCATATTCTTATTTTTTCTCATTCCCAAGAGAATTGTCGAAACCGGAATGAGAAATATTTCTGAAGTACAGTTTTCATCACTCAATAGTTATTAATTGTAATGACGATATTTTCACTACAACTATTGCGTTGCAGTAATTTAAATAAATCTCACGAGCTTTCAAATGAATGGTTCGCATTTTCTTACTTCTTACGCGTAGAAATTTCTCCCATCGTCGTTTGCGATCTGCCAGCTTCCTTTTACATGGAAATTTAATCAAAGAGTTGTTTAAAATCCCATAATGCAATCTTTGTAACATTTCTTATCCTATCAAACGCACTGAAAAGTTTCTATTTTCGGAGAGAAAAATGACAGGAGCGAAGAAGATACTGAAGAGATTACTAAGTATTTCGCTAGCAAAAATACAAAGGCAGAAATCCTATTATTCTGCTTCTCGATTCCCTTACGTTACGAATGATTCTTATTCTTGAAGTGCTGGATTATAAGCAAACGCTATCGTAATAGAATTATGGGTTATTCATTGAGATAGCATGTTAGTAACCGTAAGCAGGTACACTAAGGATATTTAAAAGGAACTACAAACTAGAAATACAAGTTTAAGCCATTGGATCAAATCCCATAATAATACAAGGTCGCCATTACTTTTAACTTTATTCAAAAATTTAGTATATTTTCGGAGAGTTTATTAGTTTTGAGCGAATCGTTTTCTCTGAAAGCTATAAAATGTTATTCTTTATGAGAAAATTATAATTCATATTATATAATAAACATAAAACTGCAAGTTCTGAAAAGGAAGTAAAATAAAGCTAAAGTTAGCTTTATATTCAGTCCTAAAATATTAAATGTTATTTATTTGTACAACTTCAGCATTCTGTAGCGCATGCTTAGTTCACTCTGCTTATTTTATGTTGAACGCATGACGTCATTGAAGCAGACGAACAAATCTATTTATTTTATTAAAATAATTCATTTACGAAAACTCGACGTAAAATGCTCGAATTTTAAACTTGTGTAAATATAATGGTTAATAAAAACACACAAAAAAGAAATTTAAACTATTACCTTGAAGCTGATATGATCGGAGCCGGTATTGATTTTTATTATGCGTGCGTGTGTGCCGTCTTAGTCCACCTTAGATTCCAAGACCGCTGTGATATATAAGATGCAGACGATAATTTTTAACTCTAATCTCATACATGTTCGCAGCTATTGAATAATTTACTGGAGAGTTCGTTACACCAAAGGTTATAACGGTTTTGATCGCGTCGCACTAAAAAAAAATTTCTATTTGCGGTCATTTTTGAGAAAATGGGAATTTTGCCTAGATACCTGGGGGGGGGGGGGTATTCATCAAAGATTTATATATGTTAGAAAACAGCATCTAATGGAGAAGAAATTTTTTTTTAATATTCACGGATCAGTTTTAAGAGAAGACGGTAATTCGGGCAAAAAATCGAATTCTGCTGCTTTGAATTTCAGAAGAAAACAAGGGTTTAAAATTTTATATTTCTCAATATTAGCTGTAAACATTATTTTAGCAATAATTGGTCATTCCATAGTTGTTGTTTTTTTAACACAAAAGCAACCTATTCCGTTGTCTGCTACCTTCTTTCTCGGCGGATAAAATTAATTATAGCAAAATCTAAACCTTTCGGATATATAACTTAGTAGTAGAAATATATTGAACGCATTACGAATAAAAAGTATTAATATATAGTTTCATATTCTAAACTTCCTTAGAATATGATGAGGCACCATTTTATTTTTTGTATACATAAATAACAACTGAAAGATTATGTAGAGTCCAAAAAAAAAGGAACTAATAATACAGTTTCAGTATCTCCTTCGCATATTACTAATAATTTTATTTGGATCCACTAAAATTTTGCAGACAATAGTTTTAGAAGTGTACGTTAGGATTCTCTGCGACCAAATTAGAATTATGCTGTCCTATTCACAGAGAAAATGCCAAAAAGCGACATTCACTTAGGGTTAATGAAAATAATTATAACGATGAATGTTAGGGATGAAGCAATGAAAAATAAGAGTCGGAAATGTGGCACACAGGGGCTTCTCGTGCATAGGCACTGTGGAACTGCAGCACCCCCAATTTTTCTCGATATATAAATATATTTATTTATTTATTTATATTTGCTTGTAATGTTTAATTTCATCATCAACAGTCCTACACAATTCTCTTATTTTGTATAAAAAATAATAAAAATCCATCTTGTAGCACTTAGGAGGGCGAAGGATGCTAGCAGCACCGTGTTTACCACAGTGTGATATTGCTACGCGCGAAAGCATATGCACGTCATAGTGAGATGCGAGCTATTAGCGTAATGCGGCACTGTCCGTCGCGCAGTTCCACTGTTGTTTATATGAAGTTTGCGCCAGTAGTAGAGTGTTCGTAGTGCTTATCGTGTTTACTCCGCCTCTTTAAATATTTAGACATTACAATTAAAGACATAACATTTGTTACAGTTTTTATTTTAGAACATTATTGGGGTTATGATAGTGGATTTTATTTTTAAGTAATTTTGAATTATACCAAACTGTATAATTTTATCGATAATAAACAATATTTTTTCATGTTTATTTATTTATTTTTTAAATTTTTACCATAATTTTGATATCTTATCCAAACACGTATACACTGTACTTACAGTGTGTATGTATATTTCGAAAGTTGCAGAACCCCCACGATTTCAAGCCACGAGCCGCCACTGGTGGCACAACGATGATTCTGTTGATGACTTCTTTAGATGGATGACTTAGGATTTTTATCTCTGCAGGAATGGCCTAATTCAGAAAGCATCTCATAAGTATTTTATCTACTTATGGAGAAAACGTGCGACTCTTTGTCTAGGTGACGTCCATATTTCATAGTTTCTAGACATTTGTAGGCCCAAAACCGAGGACAGTGTGCTGTCAAAAATGTTTCTCCCCCCCCTCCCCGCAGCTACCAAGAAAGAAAAACATATGCGAAATAGTTCGATCCCAGGAACACTCTTCAGATCGTCAGGTTGCGGTAATTAGTATCGGACCTCCGCTCTAGTCGGTCTTAGTTGGGAAGAATTAAATTTCTCTATGATGAATGACTCAGTTTTCACAGAGCATTCCTGTGTTATGTGGGTCATTCGTTATGTATAATTCTCTACGCTAGAAGATGTCCGCTGAAGCCTATAAGGATCCTAACGATAAAAGCCAACACTATGTCCGGTTTCCTATTGATGTCAAGCAGTTCTTTCTTCAAAAAACGCACTTGTAGAAGTCCCTTTGTTGAGCTGGGGTGCTGTAAAAGGAAGAAAATGCAGCACAGACTTCGTTCTGTACCGCTCGTCTAAAGTATTCCATCTCTGTAAGAAGCTCTTAGGTAGGCGACTTTGGTATGGGAGTCGATGTTTTTAAAAGGGTAGATAGACATAGCGAGATCTGTAGTGATTTGGATCTTTTCTTTTAGCATAGGAAGAAGAAATTACGAAATATTATTATAAAAGAGTAATTACTATTTTTTTAAAAAAAAAAGTTGGAATAAGAGAGTTAGTTTATTTCCTGACAGATAGGGGTAGTCTCTAACTTTTTCATTGTATTTAATAACCCTTCTGTTAACGAAAGCAGAGATTACTTACCTATTCACATCTTAATAGTTTCTTGGTTGCTAGCGTTGTTCGAATCTTGGAGTAATTAGTCCTACATGTAGGCTTACGTTATTTTTTCTTTGTTCATAAAGGATAAAAAAAAAAACAGTCAAAGAAAATAATTAAAGTTTATTCTATTTTATTTTTTAAAAAACAGTTTAAAACCTAATATTTCTCTAGTGTAATATTAGCATCTTCAGAGCTCGTGTTATGCTAGAATTGTGATAATGCTTAGACTGCTGTGAACACTTTCTACATCAAGCAAATCTAAGCAAGACTGATTCTATTTCCGTTTATCGCATTCGGAAAATATTTATCAGTAAGACGAACATTTAAGGAGATGATGTTCAAAAATACCTCTTTGCTGTAAAATGTATTTATTTTAATTATAAATAGACACGTGGCTTTTCAGTTTCCATGCGATTGCCAAATGAATCCATTTTATATTATTATGCGAGCATCTCCATGGAGTCCGAGGACTCATCGGGAAACCCAAACATCCACACAATATCTGTCATACAGACGAATCAATCACAACTGAGTCAGGCCAAGCATTCCATTCATTCACCACTCTCCAAGCGAAAAATCTAGTCTTCACATCCTTGTTAACCACAGTCTTCCTTAATTTCCAGGGATGAACTCTTGTTCTTCCACAACTATCCCACTGCTGAAACATTTCCCCTGCATCAGTCTTATAAAATCCTTTTAGTAACTTAAATGTTTCTATCATATCTCCCCCCCTCTTCTCCAACTTCTGTAACCCACAAACTCTCAATCTATGAAAGTAGGGAACATTCCTTACACCACTCACCAACTTGGTCACTCACCTCTGAATCTTTTCTACCACTTCCTCATCTCCAAGGAATCCAGGCCACCAGACCTGAGCACAGTAATCCTAATTTGCGTAACAGTATTCCGCTTGGTATCCAGTCAAAAGCCTTAGCAAATCCAGCAGTATCACTGGGTAACCATTTCCCCCCCTTGTCCGACTCTGCTGTTACTCTATTATAAAAAAAGTTAGTAAATTACTAAGGCAAGACCGACCTTTCCTGAATTCTGTCTTTAACCAAGTTTTTCAATACTTTTACCACCACTCCCGGGCTGGTGATTGGTCTATAATTTTAGAGCCTCCTTTCTGCAAAGGAACTATTTTACCATGCTTCCACTCTCTCTAGGGACCTTACCAGAGCTCAAACGTAAGTTAAACAGCTAAGTAAGAGGCATTGACAATTCCCTTGCACATTCTCAATACCCAATCTGATATTCCATCCAAACTCACGGCAGTATTTGCATTTAAATTCTGCAATATCCTCAAGTTATTCCGATTCATTAACTTCAATTCTCATATCAGTTATTGCTACAGAGGACACAGAAATATCCTTACTCGGGTGATGGAATTTTGAAAAGTGGTAATTACATCTGACTCGGTCACCTCGCTACCTTCAGCGCTCACTAAAGTCATCTTTCCGTAGTCATTCTTCTTTTTACTTGCCACGTAGCGAAAGAACTCTTTGGAATTTCTTTTCTTCTACTTGGCTAAGGTCTTCTCGTAATCTGATTTAGCCTTCCTGCTTCGATTATTGTTTCCAAATCTTTTCGGTTTGCGCTTTTTGTAATCTGCACAGATGTATCCATCCAATATCAACAAATCACTTCCATCGTTTATTGCGAACGGGATTTCCACTTCCATCGTTTATTGCGAACGGGATTTCCACTTCCATCATGCCATTGCTTATTGCAATTTATTTTTTTTTTAGTTCTAAAATCTTTGTTGATTGATTTTCTCGACTTAAAAACCGATTATTTAGTGATCGACCAGGATAAACCATTTCCTCATCTATTCTCTTATTCTAATGAGACAACGTCTCTTGCACTCAATAAATTCACTCATGTTTATCGGGTGAGAATCCACAAACGTTTATTTACATCAGATGATGTCGACTGAAATTCGATTATTAAAAAAAAAAAAAGTTATTTATAGTTTTTCAATACTTTCAAGAAGCTTTGTTTGTGTTATCAAAGAAAGATAACTTTGCGCAACCTACAAAGATGGAAAATCACACCAGTCCTGTTAATATGCTTGCGAAGTTTACGATTAGCGATAGCGACATCTTGTTAGGAGCAGAATTAATCTATATTACACAATACTGACGGCTGTGTTCGATATCTTTTGCAATTATTATAAATCCCTTTTAAGTAAGTGGGGGGGGGGGGGGGGAAGAATCGCGTTTCCCGGAACTATTTTCGTATCTAACTTTTAACATAAATTTTTTCCTTCTCTTTATAGGTAGTATATTTTATGCAACCAATATTTGTGCCATCATCATTCCTGTTTTTTTAATTAACAGTGTTTTCTTCCCTGCTCGATAGGTTATTTGTTTCTGCCATCAAATTCAAGACCAATCAGATTCATAATTTACCAAACATACGACTCTTTAACAAATGCACTACATTCCCTACTTAGAAATAAATAAATCAGCACTCGATTATTTATCTAGTTATAACGTACCTCGAGCTGTCATAATAACTACCGTATACGGCAGAGGGCGCTTAATTCAGTGAACTGCTTTTGCCAATATATATATATATATATATATATATATGGCATTTCACACACAAAATGGAAAGAATAGCTAGGTGGCCATGAGCTTGAGACTTGCGCAATGATCTATCAATAAATTATCCCAATATACCTTCTAAATTTTGTATTCTGTTTATGTAAGTTTGACGTGTCTTTCATTAACAGCTACATGAATGTGTAGCTGTTAATGAAATAGTGAACTGAATACTAAATTTGATTTTAGGTCGAAAAGCTTCCGATAAAATAGAAGTTATTTTGTCACGAGACGGTTTAATTGAAGCAATTAATCTTTTTTCTCTCTCACTCCATTTAGGAGGTCTATAACTTCGCCCTATGTCATGTACTAAAATTAGCATGGGGATATATTCTGGTTTGTTTTGTTCGTTAGAAATGGATTAAGAAATTAAAATGGATTTATATTTATGTCCTTGGTCACCATTTTTTTTTTTTCCTCAGCCGTTTCCCGAGTTAATCTATCTTTGGCAAAAAGACAGACTGTATTTTCTTCCCGGAAACTGGTTTAAAGCCATACGGAGAGTAGATTGAGCTCCTGTTGCCCTAACTAACTTTTTGAAGAACGATAAGCTGCCAATCTCCATCCTGCGGACTGTCATTGATAGTCACCTCAACTCAAATTATCAATGAACCAAGACTTTTCAGGCGAGAGAGAGAGAGAAAGAAAGAGCACTGCGACAACTGGCGCTGTCTTGTGGTCCTAAACCTTAACATTTGTATTAATGTCTGTGTGCGTTCTACGGCAGATTTTTTTGATGCGGAGTTAAATTTTTCCGGAAGAGAATTAAAAGAAAAAAAAAAAAGATTGCCGTAACAAAGATCGAGTAACTCGGGAACTGGCCGCAGAGAGTCTTACAAAAAGTACCTCTAGTCGGCGATTAGAATCGAACCCATAATTTGATTTTTCTTCGGGGGGGGGGGATAGCGTTATTATCGAAACAAATGCTATTTCCGCAGGATCTACACAAGCACCTGAATAAAAGACATTTTAGTGCATTCTAATTTTCTTTTTCTTTTTTCAGAGTAACTGTTCCTAATCTTCGCTTCCATTTTCCTTCACCGGGATTGCTCCCTTACACTAAAAACGTAACAAACCCTCAAATAAATAAATATATTAAAGCGATGATCCCAATGAGTGTCGACTGACTAATAAAAATTCAATTATTTCATTTAATCGAGTTCATTTCGATTCATATCACCAGCACGATGATTAAATGACTCGGATCTCATTTATTTCTAATTTAATATTCTAAATAATGCCTTAAGTTTATGTTCCCTTTTGCAAGTTGCTCTCAAATTCCTTGCAGGTGATCGCCATCACTCACAGTTGGATAATCCAAGAAATGACACATAACATCACGTGACAGTTGATATGCAATCAAACACTGGGATATAAATACATCGGGAATAAGAAGTAAAAGCTATTTTAGTATGACTTTGGCACTTACTAAACCAGCAGTGTACTGTTCTAATTAAAATACAAATTAAAAGTCTGTGTAAACTGTAAGAGTAAAACTCTAACAGGCGATTTTTTTTTTTTTTTTTTTTTTTTTGATGCGACACCGAAAACAATGTTCGTGTTGTTCTACCGATGATAGATGGTTGGGATTACACGTCTAGTGTTTTTTTTTACACTCTGGCTTATATCCAGGGGAATCCTCATGTCGTAGATATAGCTGTAGATAGGTTTCGTTGAATCATCCTTTATTGATGATGCTCACTTTATTATTCCCCGACATTTAACGAATGCTGACGAAAATATTCGAATAAGCGATCCTTGAAGAAATGTCGACCTCTGCAGTGACCTCGTTTTAACAAGTATTCCTCTGGGTTGGACAGTATATAATACTTGACAATTATATTCTTGGTTTCATCATACTTTACCAGCTATTTGTATATAAGAGCAGTTGACTTTTCTTTAAGTTGCTCTAAGTATTCCGTAATGTTAAGCACCCCCTCTTAGGAAGCGAATATTTCCCTACATCATGGTGACAATCATTTATTTGACCTTAAATAAGGTTTCGTCAGTCTCCGAGGCTAGAATTGCGAATAGATGGGAGCTAACTCGATGAAAGAAGTTGTAAGTCAACTTCTTTCATCATACAAATAGTTTTGAAGATATTTATCAGGGGCAACGTTATTGTTTACTTACATTAGGGTGAAATAGGGCTGAAAATGAGAATATAATTTGATGATGTTTGTTTATCACACCAGTATGGATATAACAGTGACACTTGTCGCACATTATTATCCTGTTGACTCATGTGGATGACCCACAAAAAAAAACATTATTCATTATATCACATGCATATATTAGAAATGTCATGACTGGAGTCTAATTATTACGAGTATGTGTCTAATATTTTGACCATTAAGTGTATATCAACAATGAAATATTTTTTATATCAGTAAAACAGAGCAAATCTGGATGAATTAGGGTTACTATAGGAATTTGGGAAAATTTCTATAAATTTTAAAGTAAAAAAAAAAAAAAGAAAGTTCAAAATAAAACTGAAATGGATCGTTCAGCTAACATACTATGTGTATAAATATATTAAACACAGCTACACAACTTCAGTTATCGCTGTAATATTAAATCCCTTAAAATACGTAGGAGTACGCCCAGACAAACTCGCCCTAATTAGGGTAAACGTTTAATGGAAAAATAAACTAAATCATCAATATATTTAAGTAGAGGACGAGCAAAACAGGAATGGTCTTTCCATGAATGCGAACCAGTTCCTAAAAATCCCTAATACCTTTTTTTGAAATGAAAAATAAATTGCAACCTTGCCATTTACTCTTTGAACAGGTGTAGTCCATGGTTTCAGTGGTATAGTGATACGTGGGAGGAAAGATGAGAAGTAAAAGATAGATGTCCGTTATGACGTTCAAAATTCCGACTGTCTGGTGATTGTACACGTTTAGAATGTTGATTGAAGCTGGCAGTGCACGTAACTGCCAGGATGTTGCAATAGTGAAGTAGCTTGTAATAAAATGGCGCTGAATGTATCATGGGAAATGTAACACGTAATTAATGTAGTTTAAAACTATTCCTATTAGAGTCCGAGTTGATTTAATAAATTTACTCGATGGTATACTATTAGGACATACGTAAATTATTCCCAGTTTATTGATGACATTTGCAATTACCTTGAAAGCCCGACGCCATTGTTATTTATTCAAGACATTAAATAGCAATATTCTAATAAAAATTAATTGAAAAATCCACTCTATGTTATGGAAAATACCTTGCAGATCTGTTATATATATATATATATATATGTATAAATGATCATTAGTTACATTTACTTGGTGATTAGTTATCTTCATCTCGTTACTAGAATCATCAGATACCTACTCTGAACTAGACCGAGACCCAACGAGAGAGATACATAATCGAACAAACAATCTCTCCTTAAGACGACAACGGAACTTCCAAGAAACACACGTCTTCCTCTTCGGTCCTTACATCCACTTATTCCAAGATCATATGGCCTTCCAAAGGTGCATAAAGCAAATTGTCCGCTCAGGCCAATAGTTAATAGTATTGATTCACCGACATATAAATTATCAAAATATTCAGCATCCTCCTTAAAAGGTCTAGTAGGAAAATCTTCCTCTTACATTAAAAATTCAACAGACTTCGCTTCTAAAATCAAAGATATAAAGCTGAAGAATTCCGATATTATGGCGAGCTTTGAAGTTGTGGCACTTTTTACAAATGTTCCAACGCAGGATGTCCTCAGCATTTTAAAAAACAAGATCTCTAAAAAGATTTTTGCTCTCCTCTCACACTGCATTAGTTCGGGGTATTTTAAGTTCGAAGAAAAAATTTAGAAACAGAACAAAGGACTAGTTATGGGTAGCCCCCTGTCTCCAATATTGGCCAACAGTTTCTTCGAGAATTTCGAGGAAAAAAGTCGTCTCTAAAGCAACATTAAAACCTAGAATATGGTCCGCTATGTGGACGATATATTTCTTATTTGGGAGCATAGTGTAGAGAATCTTCACATCTTCCTAAATCATTTAAACTACTTCCACCAAGACATAAAATTTACCGTCGAGATTGAAGAAAATGGTTCCCTTTCATTTGTAGACATGAAGCTTACTAAGATGTCTAATTCTTTAAGGGTCTCAATCTTCAGGAAGTCAACACACACGGATAGATACCTACATGCATCCTCGCATCATTATCCCGCACAAAAGTTAGGTATCATTTCTACATTGGCTCATCGTGCTCGCTAAGTATTGTCCGATGAAGAAGAACTAAAAGTGAATAAAATATCTAGAAAGAACTTTCTTAAATAATGGATACTCTTCCAAAAACATTAAGAGGTGACTATACCAGCGTCCTCGAAACAACACAGAAATCCCTAATAACCCCAAGGGTTATATTTCTTTACCGTACATCAGCTTGCTCTCCTGGAAACTAGGAAAAATTTAGAAAAAAATTTAATATAAAAACATGTTTTTCAACTATTCCAAAACTAAGGTCAGTTCTAAGCCAAAACAAGCTCATAAACCATCTTCAGTTCCTCGGTGTGTATATAAAATAATATGCGATTGTGGGAGGCCATACTATGACCAGATTGAGAAGTCGATCCTCCTACGGCTAGAGGAACATCAGAGAGACATTTCATACAACAGAATCAGAGCAAGCGCACTCTCAAGTCACGTCTTATTTTCAGTGAACACAAACGATGAAGGTCGCCAACACGGAGTAGATTGGAACGCAACATCAAACGTTTATATTTGTCACGATGAAGTAGAACGACACATAGCTGAATCCAAAGAAATTGTCCTAGACCCTTCTCACATCAACAGCAACTTCAGTTATAGTCTTCCTGACTCTCTGCCATTAGATACTGGCGTACGAGTGAACTCATACGCTCGCATTTGCACAACCATAGAACAGCAGAACGGACTATAACGACAATTCAAACTTAATTTCAGTTTACAAGTCTGTTAATATAATGGCACAGTGTTTTTATGTTTTTTTTTAATTTGTTTTAAGTGTTAACACACCTGAAGAAGTCGTTTTGACGAAACATGTTGTGTGCTCCGTTAAATTAACTTGTTATCTATTTTCTCGGTTTCAGTCAGTCAAAAAAAGATTATATATCATCATAAATATATTATGATGATAATCTTTTGATAATATGCCGCTCCAGCTGTAGTATCACACAGTAACTTCAAGTTAAAATAGTACGAAGTTCAAATACATCATCTATATATATAGAGAGATAGATAGATGATGTTTAATATCCAGTTTAAGAAACTGAAAATTCCAATTTTCTAATCTAGTAATATCACTTATATTAGATAATAAGTGAAGTGTGCATTTATTTCTGCCTAAATATTTGAAATAAAATAAAATAAAATAAAATAAAACGTAGTTTTGAGTAACATGAAGATCCAGTGAGAAAATATATCATTTGTTTCTATTTTGCACAAAAGAGGATTTTAATAAAAAGAGGATTTTAATATTTATTTCTATTATTTTCTATATGACCAGCATAACTACTTTTCGATTTTATTTTTTCCGATATGGACTGGGAAAGAAATAAACATCGAATAGAGGGCGCTTCTTTGCATTCTGCACAGCTTTGAATCAAATTGATTATTAACGTGAAATCATAACTGATGATGTATTCTCTGTTATTTGGCTAGATTCATTATTTGAATATTTACTGCAAAAAATTCTATTTATTCTAAAATATTATCGACTGTGCTTTTTATTTTTATCTGCTTTAGAGAACTGTTTTATTTTTTTAAAAATAAATAGGTAAGTAAATATTTTCAAAATGTTTCTTGTACGAAAAAAAATAAAAATAAAATCTGTAGATATACTGTACTAATAATAGACGCTTTCAGAAAAAGCGTTCAAAACAGGAAACGGGGGAAAATTCTTTCATGAACAAAAATGCCAGTATAGCAGATGACTGCGTACGTCTTTTGTCCTACTTTGCAAATGGCCAAGTAGGTTGAAGGCGAATAAGAAACGTCTGAAAATGCAGACATTAAAAGTATTTTTTTTTAAAAAAAAAAACTCTCTTTCTTAGATAATTATAAATATACTAATTTCAGATGTTAAAAATAAATACAAAAAATTATACAATAATTATAGAATAGCTTTTCATACTAAGAACATTTAATCATGAACTTTTTATTTATATTAACTTTCATAGTTCGTTTACATGTAGGAATATCGTCTGCTCATAAGTCAACATTGTATTCTAGCCAACTACAAACAGTTATGGAGTTTTAAGTTATTAAACGCATGCGCAAATACTAACGATGCATACAGATACAATAGTTCTAATTATTTCTGAAGAAATATCGCTGTCGCAGCTGTAGATGGATATAAAATTACAAATATTTATAAATATAAATAGCGGTAATGAACTAATTGAGCGAATGCTCGGTGTTTTTTAGGTACTGTGTGTTTGTGTAAGTTTAATTTTGTACGACTTCTGAGAAGGCCGTCCGGTGTACTCCCACACATAATCCAGTGGGAAATACAGTGTTTGCTAACTCCACCCAACTGATATATTACCGACAAACACTGCCACGTTGTGTGCTGCTCTCTCCCATTCCATTCTTAATAAGATGGCAACAATTTGAGCTTTCGGATAACGACATTACCACACGGGACGAAAAATTAATAATAATAAAGACAGTTTTTTTTCACCTTTTAGATTACTACGTAGAGCTTTTCTGTTTTTATCCGCTATGGAAAACTACCGGAATCGAAATAGTTCGTACCTTGTTTTCATGGGATATCAAATAGCAGACGATAAAAGAGACAGTGTATCTCCACTTATCTTTTGGCCGATGAGGCTTGTTTCAGTGCTGCTCACATTACGTAGACCTGTGGTTATCATAGCAAACAACTGGAAGTTGTAAGTACACGAAAAAAAAAAAAAAAAAAAAAAACGGGAATCAAGAGATTCTACGGCAAAAGAAAAGGTATGTATCGAGTAGTGTATTGATCTCCCATGCCATTTCTAGAACAAATATTTCGTGTGTTAACGTGGGCATGTGATCTTCCTTGTCATTTCTAGCACACTCGTTCATAGAAGCGTCAGCTTCCCTACAATGCTGTCACACTTCTTCCTGGACTTTTTTTTACGCCTCCCCACTTCTCTTTTCACGAAGTGTCACACAGCTTTAGATCCCGTTACCCCATGTGTCACAACTGTCACATTCAAATAACGCACATTTAATGTAAACAGATGACGGTTGGCCTTTAAAATTTCCGCATAAATTTATTTGGCTTATTGTAACTTTATAGATAAAAATTGAATTCTTTTAAAATGATGAAGTTCATAACGCAAATATTTGAGTTGTTTTAGGGTATTTACATCTAGACGGACGGGATTCGAACCCAGATCTTTCTAGCTAAAAGTAGCAGCGCAACAGACTCCCTAATATAGTTAATTATTATTATAACTGCATTAATTAGTTAATTATTAATATAAATATTTCGTGAGTGTATTAACTGGATGTATCAATTTAACGTACTACTTGGAGGTAACTGCCTTCTTTAATACAATGCAATGGTGTGTGTGCGTGTGTATGTGCGTGTGTATGTGCGCGCACGTGTCCGTCTACGGAACGAACATAATTCATTCCGCCCTATTCACAACCGTGCAAATGGCGCCTATCCAAGTGTTGGTTAGTTTTGAAAGTCACGCAAAAGTAATCCGCTACATTCTCCGAGGCCAGAAACAGTAACCGTACAGGTTTTAGCCAACTTGGTTTTGTAGTTTTCGATTAATGCCAGCACACACACACACAACAGACGTCACCGGAAGTAAAGTGGGATTAAAAAAAAAAAAAATTAAAAATAAAATACAATAAAACAAACGAGTTTTAACACTCGCTGACTTGCACCTTTGCTTGTTCGTAGCCTTTAAAATCCCTGATTTCAGGTATACTTTTTTTTTGTCCTTTACGTAACGAATTTGTCATGACGTGACAAATTCGTTTTTATACATATTCAATCAGTTGTACGTTTTTAAACTTGACGGTGAAGTTCAAGGCCAAAAGAACGTTTTCACTTGAAGGTTACGTAATGTGTAATAATTAAACTCCCTTCTCATTCAGCGAATGAATCCAGAAAATGGCTCCAAGTTATTCTACCTGAATAATGGTGAATGGATTACTGGACGGTAGATGGCGTAGTGTCGATGTAGATTTACGTAATGTGTTGTTGGTGGAGAGTATCCTCCGCGAGTGTGCATGAAATGAAAGTGTCACGTAATAATATTAATAAAAAAAAACATAAGTAATAATAATAATAATAATAATAATAATAATAATATTCATAGTATACAACTTTTCGTGACTTCTATTTATTTCTTATGAAACACATATATAGCTCAATTTCATTCGTTTCGGCCATTTTTGTTTTTAATAAAAACGGACTTAATACTTTGGAAAGCAAATATTAAGTTCGTTTCTTAAGAGTGGTACAGTTTCAGCATTTTGAAGTCTTAAAGATTGCCGGAAACAAAGTTAAATTGTTACTATTACTAAACTTTTAGAGTACATTTTTTTTCAAGATTATCTTTCATAAAATGCAGTTTAACAGCATTAGTCTTTAATCAGAAACGAGGTGTGGTAGGAACCATATAGATAAAGTGAAGTCGAAATTAATTATGGGAAACTGGACAGTTAATTCCCAAATTTAATGTCCTTGTACAATGAACATCCTTTATATATTAGGATAGAACCAGTTTTATGCAATCATATGTAATGTGAATCTCTGATAAGCTCAAAATACTCGGTGGTTGTGAAAATAGCAGCTGCCCAGCAATGATAAAGAAGACTTTATGTCAAAAATCCGTGTGTGTGTGTGTGTGTGTGTGTGTGTGTGTGGTTGGTTCCAGAATGTCTTCTTCAACTACTCTGTCACTAAATCTACTTTTATTTTATCTTATTGATTTTAATTTGTCTCTTATTGTCACTGAAAACGTTTAAATATAGAACTATTGTTATGCCATCGCTTATTATATCTTTTGTCGCCTTTAAAATCTTATTTTAAAGATTTTAATTTTATTCCACAAAATTTGAAAGCCTGCCGAAAAAAATCCTTTGAATTTATATGAAATATTTTAGTGATTTCAACTTAATTGCCACCGCAACACAGATTCTACCGAGAACGAATATTTATAATAAATAAAAGTTATATTTGGAATCAAAAATGATCAAAATGGCAAACAAACAGTTTTTAAACTAGGTTTTCATTGTTGAGGAAAATATAATAATAGTAATAGCATACTTTTTTTACATCATGGTACATCCGACAGAGTTTTGCAATTCCACAATGATTGCAAAATAAACTTGAAGAAGAAAATTGCCGAAATTCTAAAAGACGACGTTCCAAAAGCAGCATCGTATATAGCAGGGTTTCTCAAACTTTTCCTACGACGGAACACACCTCACAAATCCTGAAATTTTAACGGAACACCTTGGTTAGAGTCGAGTATCATCGGTCTCGTATTCAATGTAAAGCTAAGCGCACACCATCTCCGCAGCAGGCTGTATCGCATCGTAAAAATGCGACAGCACACCTACAGGAGAGTCGGGCCGCAGCGTATGGCATTAACCTTGCTTGGGACCGCACGTTTTCTAGAATAGACACCTCCGTACATCACTCGAGCTCGGAGATGTCGACAACCAAGAGGGGGGGGGGGGGGATGAGCAAGGCCAAGTGAGGAGCGCTTGATTTTCAAACATATTTGAACTGGTCGCAACATTTAAAACAATTCCAGGCTCATATTAATTTTGATAATTTTTCACGGAAGACTTTATTCACTTTCCGCGGAACACCAGTGTTCCGCGGACCATAGTTTGGGAAACGCTGGTATAGAGATCCACAATTTTTGTGGATCTATAGCCTTAAATCAAGAATTAATTAATATACATAGATCCGAAATTTTGGCAAAGTCTGTTCTTATCATTATAATAATTCTTTTGTGCAGGTTAACTGCTTATTCAAGTGCCTCCATAGCTCAGTCTATAGACGAAGCCCTTTGGTCGGAAAGACCTGTCTATGAGATTCCTGTCTATGATGTGAGGAACCTTTATGTGGTCTCTTTCTACTAAAGGTGAATTAGCAGGTTTCATACGGCGTTAGAAGGTTTTTTCACATGGAAACTCGGGTTTTTCGTCCCTTAGAACACGCAAACCGGCCTGTGAACACACACACTGATGTACATTCAAAAATACATACTTAGAAGTCCCTCATTGGAGGGGCACAACCTCAACCGGTCCTAAGGGACGGATAAGGAAAATCGGGGAGGGGGAACCCACACAACAACATGGTTATTACAAATTATCACATTATGTTAGTCATTTTTATTTTACCTATAAAAAAAGAGGCGTACTGTTCGCATAAATAAATTTAGAATTCTGAATTTAAAAAAATATATATATTTTATTACTGAATAATATATTACCAAAGAAATTGTATTTTTATTGATATTTCGATTATATCCTTCTATTTGTATCTATTTTCTCATTTGTATTATAGGAAAATGTCTATTACACTATTTACCGTGAATGGAATTTCAAACAGTACATTTAATAGCCAATCAAAGAAGATAAATTGGAAACTAACATTAGCTAATTGACCGAGACTGGATTTTCTGATAACTCAGATAGTCTTCCAATTAGCCTGAGGAAAGTGAAAATCGACAGCAAAACTAATTCCCACCCTTAGGGAAATATTTTCCTTTCATAACATTCGGACAATAGACATGAGGACAAAGGGTGTGAGAACGGAAATATACTACAGCAAGTAATTCTATCTACTGAAGTTAATTTCAGTGAAATTCATTTGAATTTATTATGAAGAGACAATGGAAATAATCCTGATGAAGTCATAAAAATAGGTATGGATGGCTTTGAAGAGACTATTCAAGTTGTCTCCAACATGCTTGGTTACCACGAGATGATATGCTAGAGGTTTGTATACTGTTTGAGTCTAAGAAATGCCATGCCAGAATATAGACAGGAATTCAGCTCTGATGGATACCATTTACAAATTAAAGAAAAATGTGTCATTGCAAGAGAGACATATAACTAACGGGAAAAAAAAACATCAAATTGTCGTTTTTTTGAATTATCAAACTGGCGAAAATTTCTAAATAAGCTATTCCTGGTAATAGGTACGGTCATAAAGTATGAGACTGGTTTTATTTATGTATTTATGGAGTATAGTTGAGTGTTTCACCCGAAGTAGTCGCTCAGCTACTAGATTCAGTGGTTCAGGTAAGTCTGAGAGACATTAGAAATATTTATTTATTCATATGGAGTTTCCCCCCTTTTCTCCTCCCCGTCCCTAATGGGGCGAGTCGAGCCCCCCCCCCTCATGGGAGGGTTAAGTATTTATGGCTGTACATCAGTGTGTGTTCACGGGGCCGGTTTGCGGGATGAAAAACCCCAGAATAAACTGGGGGAAAAACTCTGCTGTCCACGCCCAAGACCGGTTAACTTGGCTTTGGCTGAGGAAGATCCTTAAGCTCCTCACGTCGGCGACTGGAATCGAACCCAGGACACTCCTTCCCCAGGCATATGGTTGCGAAGCGCAACGCCACTAGGCTAACCGCGCGGACATTAGAAATATTGACATTAACAGAACAAGCCTATGATCGGTTTACTATCACGAATAAAATCTTTTTTTGATTTAACTGAAAAAAAAAAGGCTACTGAATAAGTAAAGCCATCTCTAAAAATTAGGCGGTCCCCCGGACCACTCCCCTACGAGTGACCGAAAGACCGCCCAACTCAGCGTTGGTTCCACTCAGTGACGAGCACCCCCCCCCCCCCCCCCACCACCACCACTGAGCAGAACCGCTCACATTCCAGGGAAAAGTGTCCACCGACGAGGCCCCTCACGGGCCGCGCCGGAGAACACCTTCCCTAGATACTCAAAATGCTCTCTCAGGGCAAATCCCCCGAAATCCAAGCCCCCCCCCCCTCACCGGGAGCAAAATTTTGGAAACCTAAAGGAGCGAAACTCTACGTCCCATGACGTATACCTCACGTGATTGAAAAATTGTGCATACTATCAACTATCAACATTACTGACATAATGGGGTGAAGCAAAAGCTTTTCATATTCCCGGCTATCTTGAGAGAAACTGTGAGTGGAGAAAGTTTATGAGCTAATTGCTCGCCCTTGGTGGGCTAGGAGATTAGTCCTCAGTGTTGAAGTTTAGGATGGCTTTAGGTCTTTTGTGTTTGAAATAATCCATTGCGTCATAATCTGCAGCCAGTTGGATCAGTTCATTAGGGTTCACAGATGCTTTTGAGAAGAATTTGATTGCTATAGTCTGCATGAAAGTGTAAATATAAGGAACATCCGTGTCCCGATGTAGCTGGACAGTTCGGATGAACCACGGGAAGCCCAGGATCATTCTGAGACATTTATTCTGGATACGTTGTAGTTTGAGAATATTAGAATTTGAAGTATGGCTCCAGGCCGGTGAGGCATAAGTGAGTATTGGACGAATCATCAGTTTGTATATGAGAAGTTTGATTCTGGTGCTCAGCTTACTATTTCTGTTAATTGGTGAATAGAGCTGGGCTATGAATTTTGATGTGTTTGCACAGAGAGTCTTGATATGGGAGCTGAAAGTCAGTTTTCTGTCTAGTATTACACCAAGATATTTGATCTAATTTTTCCACGGAATTTTAGTGTTGAAAAGGAGAATATTTCTTTAGGAAGCAGTGATCTTCTGGAGAATAGGACGGCTACACTCTTCAGGGGATTCACTTGGAGGCGCCATTTAGAAAAGTATTGTTCGGTTAGCAGTAGGTTTTCTTGCAGTTTCTTGATGGCTAGGTGAGGCTTTAAAGATCTGGCTAATATCGCTGTATTATCATCAGCGTAAAGGACTTTAATTGAAGATAATGGGTTGTGTGGTATATCATACAAGTATAAGGAGAATAGGATTGGTGCTAGTAAGGACACTTGTGGAACTCCAGCCAAGATGCGTTTTGTGTCGAGACTAACCCACATATCCTGACTTGCATGCGCTTATCGTAGAGGTATGTCTTTATAAGATGAATGATTCCGACTGGTACACCAGATGATATCAGTTTGTATAGCAAACCATAATGCCAAACCTGTCAAATGCACTGGCTATGTCAAGGAAAACAGCCCCAGTACATTGACACCAGTTAAAACCCGTGATGATGTGATCCACCAATCTGTGTATTTGCTGCGTGGTGCTATGCAACTGTCGGAAGCCAAACTGCTCCTCAGGCAGGATATTTAATCGGAGTATTGAATCTTGACGTCTGGTAAGAATTACCTTCTCGGCAAAATTGCCGAGATATGAGATGAGGCTGATTGGTCTGTAATTTTGAGGCAATCTGGGATCTTTTCCAGGTTTATGGATCGGTATTATGTCCGCCAGTTTCCGATAGGAAGGGAAATATTTGTAGTGAAGGATGGAGTTAATTATATTTGTCAGATGAACAATAGCTCTACGTGATAGAAGCTTTATTACTTTGTTAGAGATACCATCAAGTCCAGGAGCCTTTTTGTTCTTGAACTTTTTAATAATAGCATATACTTCAGCAGGTGAGGTGGGTGCAATTTGAGTGGAATATGCGAGAGCAGAATTGAGTGAGTATCTGACATTTCGGTGGATCTTGTATATATGGTTAGAATCAAGGTGATCGTATGCAGGTTTACATTGTTTTTCAAGATGATTTGCTATTGCTTCAGCTTTATCAGCATCCGTGTGGATGAGACCTGAATCTGTTTGGAGTGGGGAAAAGGTTTATTTCTGTTTTTAATCTTTCGGATGAGATTCATATGGAGTGGTTATCAGTAGAGATGGAGGTTAGTTTTTCTTCCCAGAATTGAGTTCTATGGGCTGCAAGGGCATCTCTCACTGCAGAGTTGAACCTGTTCAAGATTCGTTTGTCTTGCGGCGCCCTGGCGTTGTGATATCGTTTTCTTGCCTTATTTTTTTCTCTAATCACATTCATAATATCACCTGGCAAGTGGATGGACTTGCGGGTAGTTGCATGGGTAGTAACTGCTGCACAGGCTGCTTTAATCTGTTCTATTAAGTTTTTAACAGCTGTTTCAATTTCCTCTTTTGATTTAATGATGGGAACAGGACCAATATATTTTGGAAGTACCTTGGAGAGCCTTTCCCAAGGAATGAATGAGTGAGGGGGGGGGGGATAATTTTTCAAGGTTTCCCAATTTTAATCGTATTGGGTTATGGTCTGATGACAGATCGTTGATCGTCATTAAATTGTATTATTGGAGTCTGATGTGCTGCAATATGGCTATATCCAGCACATCAGCCCAACCATAAGTGTCGTGATGGGTGGGATCAGCGGGACCTATTACAAGAGGTTGTTGAAACCAGCATAGTTTTGTAGTATATCTGTCCATTTTTGTTGGTGGAACGACTATTCCAGGCATTCAGCCTGGAATAGCATTTAAATCTATGGCATTTAAATGGCCTGGCATTTAAATCACTGGCCACAATGATAGGCTCCCCAGTATCGAATAAGGCGTTCAAATCCGAGCAGAGTAATGAAGTTTGTGGAGGATCATATGCTGCAAAGATTTTTAATTTGCCGACAGAACTTGTGAGAATCTCAATGCCAGTGACCTCGAGGTTGGTGGTAGGAGGGATGTTTATGGAGTGATGACAGATGAAATTTTTAATGAAAATTGCCGTACCTCCTCTTTTTTGGGATAGTCTATCAGCTCTGTACAGTTGATATCCACAAATTTTGGGGTTGTCTGAAGGTCTTAGGTGCGTCTCATTTAGTAAAAGGACATCTGGCTGATGTCTTCGGACGAAATTTTGAAGTTCTAATATCTTACTCCGCAGGCCGTTCGCGTTACACGCAATGATCTCTAGAGATTCTGGTTTTAGTTTATTATTGTTCATTAGTGAGTGCTGAGATGATGGTTTGGGTATCCTTTAGGAAGCTTTTGGTAGAAGGTGATGGGTTGGATCTGCTAAAATTCAACAGCATATTTGCGAGAGAAGAGGTAATGATAGCAGCCAGATTTGTGTGTGGTGTTATCTGTTCACAGGATGACTGTTTAGGACAAGTTACATCCGCATATGACCTAGATTGTCGATGCGGAGTTACTCTTTTGGGAACCTCTGACTTCTTCTGAAGGGCGTCTGACCTTTTATATTGAACTACAGGAGACTGTGAAGTAGTCTCTGACATAGGTGAGGAAGAAAATGTTTCTGCTTCTGATTTTCTATTTCTAGGATTGTACGTGCATCCTCTGTAGTTGGCAGTGTGAGGACCGCCACAGTTGGCATATTTTGCCGGGGTGGATTTTGACAGAGCATGTATTTGTTGGGTGGCTGACCCCACATTTTAAGCATCTAAATTCAGCCCTACGCATTTTCTGGGCGTGACCAAACTTCTGACATCTATGGCATTGCCCTGTTGAAGCCCTTTTTCTTAATGGTTCTATAGTGATTTTTAGGTTTGACTAATCTCTACTAACACCAGTGGCATTGGAGTCCTGTCTCTCCTGGTCATTCTGCTGACTTTTACGGGTGGTAAATCTTGCTGGTGTAGATCTGCAGTGATTTCTTCTGTGGAAACATCTTCAGATACACCTCTAATCACTACGTTGAGGTTTTTTTCTGATTCCAGTGAAAACGTGTGGTACTGAATACCTCTAGTATTCAATTCAGAGGTTAAGTTAATCCATCACTGTTCTGGGTTGAATTTTAATGCCGTCTGTGACATTTTTTGCTTGGCTGTATGAGATCTGTAAGTTGTACATCTGCGTAAAAAGAATAAATGGATGACCTTAGGGACATCCATTTATTCTTTTCACGCAGAATAATTGGGGGTATCTTTTCGCTTGAGGAGGTAGGAGAGTCCGGGACAGAGCCATCTTCTTCCATTACATCCACATTTGGTGGTTCAGAGGCCGCAGTTTTGCGCTTTTTGAGTGCGCGAACCTCTTGATAATCAGTGTGGTCAGTAAGGGGATTATCCTCAGCAGTTGTTGCTATTTCGCTAGCGCTGTCTTGAAGAAGTTCTAAGAGTTGAGAGTCATCTGTATCAACTTCTTTTATTTCATGAACTACAACCTTTCCTGGCCATTTTGTATGAAGCAACTTTCCTACGTGTTTAAATATTGCTTCGTACGGTGCATCCATGGTTAGACCCAAGTCTTGTTCTGTAGAGCAGGACATGACTTTCCCTTTCCACAATAATAATAATAATAGACAGTTTCTAATGAAGCAATGAAATAATGTCGATACTAACGGCAGCAGGCCTGGCGTATCGCCCTTGTTTTGAAATTTGTTGACTTACCTAGTTAGCTGATTCTTTGGACCTCTTTAAAAATAAACGGATTGATTATAGTAGTAGTAAAACTATTTACTACTAGTAAATTTACTAGTCAAAATTCGCTGAATCACATTTTATAACAGCTATCAAAATCCTGCACGTCAGACATCTCAAAAAACCCAAACTCCATTCCCGTACTGCAGTTTGAACCTCAAATTGTGCATCCTTATAAGGACTGGCTTAAAGGGGCGAAGCAAGAATGATTTTCATCTTCCCCGTTATCTGTAGAGGACAGTGTCGGGATAAGGTTATTGAGCTATTATTAAAGCTCTGATCATGGCAGGAGGGTAACAGCAATAGCCGAGCCTCAGTTAGAACTTCTTTGGCTACAGCATTGCCATCCATTACCCTCCAAGGGGGATTGGATTGAGTGAATCAATCACCGCCTCTCACGGTCGATTGATTCTATCCTCAAATTGTGCATTTTAAAGTTCTTAAAAGAACTGGGAGTTCTTGACTCTTTATCCCGTCATCTGAATGAAGAAAATCTGTGTGGATGGGCTGTTATTGAGCTAAAAGCTCTAGACATGACTGGGTAACGGCAATAGCCGAGCCTCAGTTAAAACTTCATTGGCTGCAGCATTGCCATTCGTTACCCTGGAAGTCCTGATTAGTATGTAAAGGGTAAAATCTCAAAAAATCGGACGATCTCTAGGCCACTCCATAGTGGGCGAAAGACCGTTCATATCTCAGCGTTGGTTCCACTCAGTGACAGGCTCCCCGACCACTGAGCAGAACCGCTCAAATTCCGAGGAAAATAATTCACCGACAAGAACCCCTCAGCGGGCCGTGCCGGAGAACACCTTCCCCAGAGACTCAAGGTGCTCCCTTAAGGCAAAAACCCTAAGGGAGCGAACTCAAAAACTCACACCCAGGATAACAGCAACAGCCCCCCCCCCCCCCCCACCCCCCCCCCCCCCCACCCCCCCCCCCCCCCACCCCCCCCCCCCCCCACCCCCCCCCCCCCCCACCCCCCCCCCCCCCCACCCCCCCCCCCCCCCACCCCCCCCCCCCCCCACCCCCCCCCCCCCCCACCCCCCCCCCCCCCCACCCCCCCCCCCCCCCACCCCCCCCCCCCCCCACCCCCCCCCCCCCCCACCCCCCCCCCCCCCCACCCCCCCCCCCCCCCACCCCCCCCCCCCCCCACCCCCCCCCCCCCCCACCCCCCCCCCCCCCCACCCCCCCCCCCCCCCACCCCCCCCCCCCCCCACCCCCCCCCCCCCCCACCCCCCCCCCCCCCCACCCCCCCCCCCCCCCACCCCCCCCCCCCCCCACCCCCCCCCCCCCCCACCCCCCCCCCCCCCCACCCCCCCCCCCCCCCACCCCCCCCCCCCCCCACCCCCCCCCCCCCCCACCCCCCCCCCCCCCCACCCCCCCCCCCCCCCACCCAGTGTCGGCCGCCCCATCCTAGCACCCCGATGGGCTCCCCGACTCCTGAGCAGAACCGCTCAAATTCCGAGGAAAATAATTCACCGACAAGAACCCCTCAGCGGGCCCTGCCGGAGAACACCTTCCCCGGAGACTCAAGGTGCTCCCTTAAGGCAAAAACCCCAAGGGAGCAAACTCAAAAACTCATCACCCAGGATAACAGCAACAGCCGAACCTCAGTTTACTTCCTCGGTTCAGCATTGCTATTTGTTACCCTGGAAGTCCTAAAAAGGACTCTTAACCTCGAGACCCCCTCCTCAAATTGTGCATATGGACTTGGCCAAATTCTAATAGTAATATGATATTGAAACATTTAAAAGTGAGTGTATAAAGGATTTTAGAATTGTAGAAAATAATTTAAAGTATTCAAAATTTTTCTAAATAAATTTTAAACGTAATACAGAGTACACTATTATTTCATAAATAAAAGAAATTTTGTCGATTAATTCTGTAAACTATAGCGCCATTTTTGTAACGTTTGTTTTGAAAATTTCGACCACGAAAAAAAAAATGTCTGCAAAGATAACACACACATTAAAACAGAAGATATAACTAGGCTTGATTAATCACTTTAATTGCCCATTCGAATTCAAATAACTTTTAGTACTTTCCACCACTGACAAGGGAATCTTGAAACGTCAATGCTATGATTGGGACAGTAACATTCAGGAGTAAAAAAAAAAAAAAAAAAAAAAAAAAAAAAAAACTTTGGATAAAACGTAATAATTGATAGGGAAAATGGAGTTAACAGTCAATTAATGGGTATCAACAAAGTTCTTGGTCTAAAATACCGTTTTCGAGGAGGGAAGGCACTTCCACAATATATAAACACTTTATAATTAAAAAGCTACAACTGTGGCTATTTAATATACAAAAATATATGTATTTAATATGTATTTAATATGTAGAGTGTTTTGAATACAAGAGACATCGGTAAATTACTTATATGGCTTTCAAGCAGTTCTATAGAGTTTAATGCAAATATCCGATATATATTCTCTGGCAACTATGCAATTGAAACTTGTTCCATACAGTGGCAAGCAAGTTGGAACAATGTGTGACAGACAGTCACGTGACCTGAAGCTTTTATTCTTGTGTGAAATTTTGACGCCTCAATCAATTACGTGAGCAGATGGCTCTAACAGTGCAAAATTAATCAAAACGAAGATCCTTCGAATAACAGCCAGCCAACGACCGCAGACACATTGCACCCCCTGGCGGTTTAAATCGATATTACATTTCTATTTTTAACTGCGAGACCATTTTATGAGGACCTATGGAGAAAACACCTGTATGGGTACTGTACTTAAACTGCTTTTTGTTCCCATAATGAGGACATAATTTTCATTTTACTTTATTTTTAAACAATAATAAAAAAAAAAAAATCTCTGACTTCTAGTAGGATTTAATGCATATAGTGGAGATCGAAATCGCCAAGTATTGTCTCCAAAATTGAATTTCGTTCGTATTTTAAAACAAAAAAGCGAAGAAACTGAAAATAACTGTAATATTGTTAAAAACGAACAGTTACACAATTCTGAGGAACAATCACATTAATAAATGCAGTTTTATTTTCCAAATGTAAACATAAACATGCAAATTAAAACTAATACTGCAATTACGCAGGCATAGTTGCTTGTACCATTCCCTGTTTATCTTAGATTTCTATACAAAAACGAATGAAAATTAGATTACGGGAATGCATTTAACCACGAATAAGGAAGAAAATCTCGGACTCACAAGTTAGTGCATATACAGCAATCAAATTTTTATTATTATTAGATGACAACGTCATAGAGTCTCGGGTCTCATCGCGAGACTCCCGTCCATCTATTTTGTTCATTAATTACGTGTGTTACGTAGAAATTTGTCTGCTGTGTGCGAGAGAAAGGAAAAACCTGCTAACTCACCTTCAATTGAAAAGTCCTTCTAAAAGTTCTTTTAGGTGAGATTCTAAACCAAACCTTTAGAATTAAATTAAAATACAAATGATCTATTTTAATTTTAAAATTCTAATATTTTTGTGTTGTGAATGGCATATTTCATTATTATTTTAATTTTTAATTAATATAGCTCGTAAACAGCTCGTTTTTATTACTTTACTTAATATTACTTAATCTCATCTCGTCTTCCTTTTATTCTCTTTTACCTTGCGGTGTCGAGGATTTATTAATCATCGGGTCTAAACCGTTCACAGGATAAGGTGGTCAGACCTATGCCCCTGTGTATCCTATGTCCGTAATGTTGAGTTCTCAAGGCCGGTTTGTCTGCTTTGCGGGATAAAAAAAACCCAGATAAACTGGGGAAAAAACCTACTGTCCACGCCCAAGACCGGCTAACTTGGCTATGGCAGATCCTTCAGCTCCTAACTTCACCGACAGGAATCGAACCTAGCACACTCCTTCCCCAGGCATATGTCTGCGAAGCGCACAGCCAATAGGCTAACCGCGCGGACATATTACTTACTAACATGCAGAAATCGCATAACATTCAAATAAAAAATTTTAATATAATGATGATGAGTATGTAGATGTTTTTTTTTTTAATAAAAAAAAAAAACGAATGTGACAAAAGATAACTAACACTGCTTTTAATAGGTCGTGATAATACTATCTTTTTCTGGGTTAGGAAGAAGCCACTAACATATGTGGCGAAACTTGTCGGTTTAACTATCTATATTATCACGACATACTAACTTGTTTGTTAGTAAACTACAGCAGCCTGAAACTGCTATAGTTTTGCTATTAAATGCTACAAATTATAATAAAGTTTTGGTTTCTAATTTTAAAAAAATTGCAAGTATAAAATACAATTTTATTTTAATTTTTGTTAAAATTTTATGTGGGAAATAAAGTGATTTCTAGAAATATTTTGCGAAACCTTTTTATATTTTATAAACTTGCAGTATAGATTTAGAATAAAAGCAGAAGCCAAGTTCTCCCCGTGTGGTTGCCGGGATAAGAATAGCACCAATGTAGCTAATGCATGTCGTACGAGGCGACTAAAATTGGTACCCTTGGAGGTTAATGGATGGCAATGCTGTAGCCAATGAAGTTCTAACTGAGGCTCGGCTATTGCTGTTACCCTCCTGCCATGATCAGAGCTTTATAGCTCAATAACACCTTATCCTTACACTGTCCTCTACAGACAACGGGGAATATGAAAAGCATTCTTGCTTCGCCCCTTTAAGCCAGTCCTTATAAGGACTATAAGGAAGCCAAGTTCTCAACTGCGGAAGATCAACAGGGAATCGACCGTGAGATGCGGTGATTTCCATTACTCTTGGACGGTAATGGATGGCAATGCTGTAGCCAATGAAGTTCTAACTGAGGCTCGGCTATTGCTGTTACCCTCCTGCCATGATCAGAGCTTTAATAGCTCAATAACACCTTATGCCTACACTGTCCACTACAGTTAACGGGGAAGATGAAAAGCATTCTTGCTTCGCCCCTTTAAGCCAGTCCTTATAAGGACTATAGGAAGCCAAGTTCTCATAATAATGCAATTGTCCAAAGTGCATTGAGAAGTTGTAATCTAATAAGGATGAATTTTACTAACCAACTATGCTCCAGAAATGTAAACAGCTCGTTAACAACCTACACGAATTTGCATTTAATATTTAATCTCGGCTGACATTGTAGGAAGTCGAGGATACGATGTCATCGTCTATGCAGGTCCGAAGTCTGATGTCTCGGAAATGTATGTATAGAGCGATAAGAGATGAAGTGGCGCCATGTTGCTAATTAAGAAGCACGCCAGTCAAGATAGTATTCTGGTACCCTGGAAATCCAGATTAAGTAAAATTTAATGATAGCGTGAGTGCGCTTTTAGAAGAGGGGATAATACTAATAAATTAGGAACTATCCGAGGAATTAGAATGGACAAATAAATGCAACTATTATCACAGGGGAGGAGAGAGAATAATTATATGTTGATAACGATTGAAATGCTTAGAAAGGGTAACAATTAGCACGCATAGGTATTCTTATATTTGGTTCATGAAGTAATCTAACGACAGCACCATTCCTAACTATCATGGCTGATATAAGATTAAAAATAAAAGAATTGAGATTAAGATTACGTTATTTACTGTAAAAAAGATACATCAGAATCCGCCCCAACTATCTCACAACATTTCAATGAGGCGATACATTCTGGTAAATCAACCATCTAGTTTGAAGGATGGGTGATTTCGCTAGCAACTTTGCATATCGCACAAGCGAACCGAGATTTCTTCGATTTGATGTTTGCCTTTCTTCGTCAACCCTTCCACCGAAATTAGCACAACAGCCTATGATAACACCTAGCTGGAAGTAGGTTAAGTTAAGCTAATCCCTGTTTCTAGTACCGCAAAGACTACATTCCTTCAGTATGCATCTCTCTATTTTAATTTTGTGTATAATAAGATTTTTTTTAAAAATTAATATTGATAAGTGCTCGTTATATCACAATCGCTATAGTACTGACTGATTTTATATTCTCGTGCGAGTTAATATACAGCTGGGAGAGCCTCCCTCTTGATGTGCATGTACTTGGACTTTTAACATGGAAATTGGTTCGTAGGTTACGCAACGTCCCTAAATTAAGAAAATAAGCATTTCTGTGGGGGAAACTATTAACCATTTGATTAAGAAGTGTTAAAATTGTGCATGGAAATTGATATCTCAAAAATGTTGGAATCATATCAATCAGATAATTTCTGATTGATATAATTCTTGTCTTAATAGTTTCATATCTGCAAGAAATATCTCCGATGATAGACCACATCATTGGTTGTTTGCTAAACATAGCGGCAGTGGCAAGAAAATAATTTAAACCTATCTATCACAATTTAAAAAACATCACCTGAATAACGAAATTATTGTTGTTATTATTATTTATTATTATTTTTTTTTTATTGGAATATCCGTTTTTCATTGTGATATCCGTTCAACAGACCTTTAAAAACGCTAATTTTTAATAGACCTTTAAAAAAAAAATAATTTTGTGCAGTTAGTTCGCTCTAGCCTTGAACAGGGAAGTGGAGGGGGGGGGGGAGAGAAGGCTATTGTGTATCTATCTCGTGATCTAGAAAGGAAAGCAGTTGTGGAATTTTGCAATGCGTGGCACTATTTAATGAAGTCTCTAGCCATTTTCACTTACAGCAGACGCAAAATTTGAGTCTGCTGTAAGGAACTTGTTCTAAAAATATTTTCGAAATTTTAAATTTTATTAAAGGTGTCATATTTAAGAGATCTCTCTCTCTCTCACACACACACAAAGAATGGTATACAAACTGTCAGGTTATTTTTTGCGCCCCTTATTTCACAAGTGTGCCCCTTGTCTTTCAGATTAAATTAATAGGGCTTTTATTTTATTTTATTTAAAAAAAAAAAAAAAAAAAAAAAAAAAAAAAAAAAAAAAAAAAATCAGCTAACGCCTTTTTATTCCCGTAAATACGGGAGTAGGCGAGGCCATTTAGCCCTATCTAACTTTTGGAGACTGAGTGGGCAGTTCAATCTCCACTGGTACCCAATCAGCGACAGATGGCCCAAGGCTATCACTAATTAAGCGGTACTCCGTGAAGAGAGACGGCTCAAATGTGCCGCCATCTCGTGGTCTCTAACCCTAACACAATATATTTAATGTCTGAAAATTTTAATTTTTTTTTTCTCTGTTATAATTCATTTACAAAAAAAAAAAGTTATAAAATACCGAAATTTAATATTTTAAAATGTTAACGTTTTAAAATATTTATCTTAACTGAATTTTAAATAGCGGTAAGTTCAAATCATTTAGGTAAGGAACAATAAAGAACCAAGAGTTAAATAGTAAAATAGTGTGATGTGTGCGGGATAGGAAAAAGAATCGATACCTAAATCATATATCACTATTTAATTGTGATATTTTAGTAAAGTATGAATAAAGCATAGCTTGAAGTTTTGCGCCCCTTCATGGCTTGTGGCCTAGGCGATTGCCTAAGGCGCCTAAATGGTAACGCCGGCCCTGGGTATACACTCGTGACAAACAACATGCATAAACCTAAAAACTACACTAAAACACGAATACCGGCTACTATAACGACAAATGTAATCCCTGTGTCGTTAATTTCTGTAATACACGCTCCAAATAAACTATCAGTAATGTTATAAAAGTTATAAGATTACTGATCAACGACTTTTATATCTATGAACAGCATTAACGGATATGTCATCCTGGACGACGTATTCACCATCATATAACAATACTCGATCCATAGAAATAAAAAGAATAAAGAATGGTTTGGAGGATTATGATATTGGGTTAGAGTACATGTTTCGGCAAGTTCGAATGTGAAAAATACCGAATGTACATTGTAGTATTAGGTATGTTATAAAACGAACCAACCTTAATCTCCGAGGACAGCTGGAGTGGGTAGTTCCAAGATAGTTCCAAGATCTGTTTAGAATGGATGCTGACAATTTTACGGTGTCTCATCACACAATTTTGGAGGAAACTAGGGAAGTCAACTTGTTATTCATACCTTTTCTTTGTTTTTTTGTCTTTTTTTGTTAGTGTGAAAAGAGCTTGATATATATATATATATATATATATATATATATTTTTTTTTTTTTTTTATTTTTTTTTTTTTTTTCAACGTGAAGTATTTTCAACGTCCTATAGTCGCAAGAGACAGCAAGGACTCTTGAGCCAAGTGCCGTCCACTCATTGACTTACTCTTATTACTGGAATTATCAAGGCTGACATTAGACTTGTCATAACTCCAGTTCTAAGCTGGATATTATTGATCAGCCACCAGTAATTGTCGAGGCCTTCAGTATTACTGAACTGCCAAACTTGAAGTGCCCAATCCAATTAATGAAAGAACTAAAGCAAGTTAAAACACGTCTTCTCTCTCTCTCTCTCTCTCTCTCTCTCTCTCTCTCTCTCTCTCCTTTCTTAGATACTTCCACATATTGCATCACTCACTTCGACTGGTTTATATAGTTCATCTAAAAATAAGTCCTATCTCACAAAGGTTTCTCTATGTAAAAAAAAAAAAAATTACTATTGATGATTGCCTGCTAACATCTTACTAATTTCTTTGATAATCAGTGTTATTTATTTATTTATTTTCTTTTTTGTTTAGTAATGCGTTCTTCTTTCTATTCTTGATAATACGATTAAAACAATTGTCCTTCTGTCTTACGCCCACGGTAAATAGGAATATTTTTTGCATTTAAGCTTCAATCCCAAAAATTACAATCCTAAACTATATTGGCCAGTTATTATCGCCCGCAACGTTATATTTACGAGAACTTTCATGCATCCTTGCTGGTTTTTCAAGTTGAACAGTATGTCTGAGACAAAATGATGGATAGATCTTTCCATTATGCAACAAGTCACTTTTCGAAGTCAGTTTTGATGTCGCCGCCCTTGTGGGCTCTGGGACGCACTTGTTTAAAGCCCATTAAGTCATCAAAGCGACTGCAAAAAAGAAAAAAAAATCTCCTCTTAGGGAAAAAAAAAAAAATTATGCGTGCGATGAGTTACGTGTGTATTTTTATACCCACTTTCTTTATTCCTATAGTTCAGCTTGACTCTTCAGCAATTCACAGTCAATTCAAATCATTCCGGTTCGAAATCGGTTTACTTCTTAACCACGCTCTAGACGGGGAAAACCTAAGTTGAATTTGATTGATCATAAGGCCTTTTCAATCAGGAGGGCAATATTTCTTTTCTAGTGTTTGTTATTCTCCACAAAATCTGTCGGGCAAGTTCATTCACAGTGACAATGTATTTTAATAATTATAGATGATCGATACTCTTACATACTTTACATGCAGCTTGCCTACTCGTATTATGCTAAAACAAATTATGAAGCAAAGCATTGTGGACTGAATAAATTGCGATTAGCAAGAACTCAGTGACAGAAACAAAGCAATCGATAAATGACCTGTTACTGAAAAGTCCAAACGCGTCTGGAATAGATATTATGTCATCTTGCATTAGCTTAAATGTTTACAGTTGTCTCGTATTTTCTGTCACCTGTCGAAAATGTTACGACACCTCAAAATGCGTCCATTTTGTTACTTCCGAATATTTTGATAGCAGTCCGTTATCAAGAGTAGTTTACGTTCCCCCATAACGTTTGGATTGCATGTATTATAATGTCTAATAAGACAGCAATAAATGTTGCTGTTTTGTGTTTCTTTACCATCAGAATTCGTCTCATCCTCGTAAAAGGTGCACCTGATTTCATTTTCCATAGTCACCTGAAAAGCATCGACAAAAAAAAAGTCTGCCAGTAAAAATTCAATTCATACTCGCAGCCGAAACCTTTATTTCTCGGCTTGCTCTTATTCCCAGAATTCAATAGTGTGCACAGACGACCAGATTTCGTGTCAATTTTAGAAATTAGTTTACAGCGCCTCCACTCATTGAATTGATCAGTTCTTCATATTTATTTTTTATAAAGATTAAATATGAAAGTGATTAAACATAATGTGTTTATTCTTTTATATATTAAAAATCTCAGGCATGAAAATAAAATAAAATAAAATAAAAACATTATGAATTGGCCATTTATATGCTATCATTACAAATTACAGAATAATAAATTAGCAACAGCAAATTAAAATATTTTTTTTTAGAAATTAGCGTTTTCGGAAAAAATGGATTTATTGCACTATAAGAAATTCGTTGCAAACTAGATATACACAGAATTGTTAACATTTAATTTCCTAATTGTGTTATTATTATTATTATTGGTGGTATTGATTTTATATTGCTGTTTCAGTTGTTTTTATTTATCTTTAGTCTTTTTTAAGTAAATTAAGAAAAATAAAATTATATATACTTAATTTAAAATTTAAATCTATTTATTTTTATTTATATATTTTAAAGTTCTAGCCAAAGAAACCAAAACTAGTTATACACCAAAGATAATTCAAAATTCACGACCTTTCTCTAAAACATATATTTGTATTCGGAAGATCACGTTAATACATTGCATTTGAAATTGAAAACACACTTAATCTACAGTAATTATTATTATAAGAATTCCAAAGCTGGATCATTTTGTCGCATTTAAGTTTGGATTAGTGATTTCCCTGTCATTTTTTGCAAAGGTGACAGGGAAATTGTTGTAGTAATGTGTGTATGGATAAAATATCAATGTGAGACAGATACATCTATACAGTATTTAATATATACTGATAATAAATTCATCAAAGACAATCTGGTGATTAAAGAAATGCGTATGTGTGGGTGGATGTTATGTGATTCAGACCATCAGGTATAGTTAATAATTTAATTATTAAGGGGCGAAACAGCGTAGAAGCAAATGCGGCCTGATTAGTCGACTGGTTAACATATTTGCTCTCCAAAACAGACTGCAGGTTCGAATCTCGTCACGAGAGTGCATGTTTTGTGATTGTCTTTAGGTGAGAGACCTCCCCTCCCCTCTTATTGGAGGTCTGAAGTGGCTTGGAAAAGTTCAATTTTTGGTGACAGGGAAAGAGCAAGGTTTCTAAACAGTAAAAACAATTAAATAAAATATACAAAAATTTATAAAATTAATTAAAACTAGGGGGAGAGGAGTCTTAGTCGCCCACTACTAATGTACTGTAGGGTTACCATTGTTCACGAAAGAGATTAAGATACAAAAATTAATAATTAAAAAAAAATAAAAATCGGCTTGTTCATAGAAACCGCATCACCTTATATAAATATAGTTTTAGTTGGTCATTTTCTTTGGTTTATCATTAGATATTTCGTTGTACTGCATCATCTACCATTCCCAATGGGGTTTCTGTATTATGCAATAGTTGCTGCTATTGCGTCAGAATTTTTTATGCTATAAATAGACAGCAAGAGCTGTTTTTCGCATTTTCGCGCTTAGATCGCTATGGCAGTTTAACTTACGTGCAGTTTAACAAGCACCCCCACAGAAAAAATGTGAATCAAGCTTTGATTAGAGAAGGCAATTAATTCCTCTTGTGAAATAGCTAAAATGGTGTCCTGTAGTCAATCTACTATGGTACGGCTGCTGTCGAAAGTGAAGGAAACCGGATCTGCTGAAAGGAAGAAGGGGGGGGGGACAGAAAGAAAGCCACTGTCCACACCATGCCAAGGTCTAGTTCTAAAGCGGCTCTGCCTCAAAATCGTCGTGCGTCGTCTGGAGAACTGAAACCGGACTGAGAAGAACAAACGGGAGCTGTGGTTAGTAATCAGGAGAAGACTCATTCGACAGGGACTGATAGCCAGGTGCCCTAGAAAGAAAACCTTGTTAAAAAAAAAAGAGACTGCCTCGGTTAAATTTGGTGCAAAGAACATGCCAAATGAACCCCTGATCAGTAGAAATGAGTACTTTTTTTCTGAAGAAAAATATTATCTTGTAGGGGGCCGACGACAGACATACAGTTCGAAGACTATCAGGGGAAAAAAAAATAAAATTCAACCCTGACTGTCTGGTATCAGTAGTCAAATTCTGAGCCAGTCAGATGATCTGGGGCTGCATGTCGTATCATCGTATTGGTCCCTTGCATTCCACAATAGTTTCAGCGAATGCACAAAGCGTACCAGAAAATTTTAGAAGAATTGCTGCTTACTATCAGAGACCACTTTACCGTAACAATGAACCGCATCTTTCAGGATGACTCTTCCCCTTGCCGTAGAGCAAAAAGTGTAAGTAATGCTATTATAATCCTAAAATACCATTGTGAATTAGGTTAGTACTTAAAAAAGCTTCAGTTTTTGTTGCAAATTAATAATCAATGAACACGCGATTCAATGACTACCGCGGCAAGGAAACAGCCTAGATTTCAACCCCATTGAGAATTTGTGGTACCAAATGGTGACTAAAATACACAAGAAGAACCCAAAAACACTTCGGGAGCTCCAAGACGTCATTATAAGGGTATGGAAGCATGAATTGACAGTTGCGTCGATCAGGAAATTGATTTTGTTAATGCCAAGCTGCAATAAATGCAACAAGAGAACCCACGAAGTACTAAACAGCAAAAAAGTGAATATTTAGATATTTAACATTGAATGTTAGTAAAAGTATAGTTGCACTAAATTTTGATACGGGTATTTGTTTTTCCAGTGACTGTCCACTCCATTTTGAAATATTTGCAGATTCGTCATATTTGTTTTCATTTCCTAATTATGTCATCTTGAACAACTAAAAAGAACCAAATATTAATCAAAGATAAAAAATTTTATATTAGCTTTTTTCTTTATTTGTGACAATTATTGTGTTGTTATCTCTTTTCAAGGAGGCATTCAGATTTAGTTTCCAAAAGAATGGTTACAGCAGGTGATGCGGTTTCTATGCACATCAGTGTGTGTGTGTGTGTGTGTGTGTGTGTGTGTGTGTGTGTGTGTGTGTGTGTGTGTGTGTGTGTGTGTGTGTGTGTGTGTGTGTGTGTGTGTGTGTGTGTGTGTGTGTGTGTATAAAGTATACGATTTTCGTATAAACGCGAACACAAATGGGTAGCTTGTGAGTACCAAAAATAGTCAGCGATTCGGTTTTGCCATTTTTCAGATTTCTGAGGGTTTTATGGATTTTTACTCATCAACCAGAAGACGATGCTTTTTGCAAAGAATTGCAAACTGGCAGCTTTTTATTTCATTTTTTTTTTCACTTATTGTAATGGTATAGAAGGCAAATGTTCATAAAGATTTCCAAGTGGCTTCTGAGAATTTACTGAAGTCTTTTATTCTCTAAACGGGGTAAACGGAACTCTTTTTATAACTTTGGGGAAATCAGTAGACCTTTCTTTCCTTAATTGTCACAGATAGTTGAGTTTAAGACTATGAACGATTTGGAGACTTAAAGGCAAGAGCAACTCATGTTCTTTAATCTTAACTGGTATTACTATCTGAAATAGTGTGAATTATATTCTTTTGTCAAATTTCTAAGTTGCCGGATTAAAAATTGGATTTCCTGGAGAAAAAGCTAGTCAAAGCTTTTTCTAAAAAATAATTAGAAAAATTATTTTTTAATTATTTTTAGAAAATAATATTATAAATATTATTTTCTAAAAATAATAATATTAACTAGTATTATAAAAACTATTCTCATTGCAGAAGGATACACAGGCACCCATAAGTAGTATAAATAATATTATGAAATATATTGGATTAAAATTGTGAGATTACGTCATATCAGAAATAAATTTATAAGCATACGTAATTAAACGACACTTGCAACTAAATAACACCGTAAAGAAAATTTTGTAAAATATTAATAAATAACATAAAGTGAGTTTTATAAATAATAATGCATAACATCATAAACTGTTTTTTTTAAATACATTAAAACGTAAATGTTTACATAAAAAAATGTGAAAAGCTGACTTCAGGACAATGCTTACTCTGCTTCATTTAAACGTCCTGCGCATGTGCAGAACTTCAAAAGTTGTGATTCACAAGAACAGCATCATTAGAAACAGTTCTACTGCCACAGAAATAAGCCAATTTTCTGTGGCAGTAAAACTTTTTCTTTTTTTTTTTTTATCGGAGGCACACAATGCATTTTGCTAACGATCATCATTTTTCACCGTATAGATAAAGCATAACAACATTACAGCGCGAGGAACGTAATAATGTTTGCAGTACCAAAGTACTGTTGGAACTTTTAGTCGACAACTATAGATTCAGGCAGTTAGTTATTGCGATAATATTTTAAAGAATTATGACTTTTTTTACAAACGAATAAATACTAAACAAACAATTGACAACATTAAAAAGTATTCTTTCATAAATAAAACACTGATTTCATTAAAAAAGAAAAAAAAAAGATGGCGCTACGAGCAGTATAGATTAAACTCCTCCTCTGACAGCTGCGCGTGACATCTGACCAATAAAAATGCTAATTTCGACACATTGTAGTTAAAATACAAATAATTTTCCTCTTAAAATCTATCTTCCAAAGTCATAGCTCAGCTCTACCCATTGATCAACCGCAAGAGCAAATTGAACCTACATAATAAATTGCTTCTTTACCGGATGGTAATACGTCCAGTCATCACCTACGCCTCACCAGCATGGAGTCACACTTCAAGATCAAACATTTCAAAATTGCAGAGAATCCAAAATAAATGCCTTAGGATGATCCTGGATGCACCGTGGTTCGTCAGAAATTCACAGATTCACCGAGAAACCGGCATTCCATACATCTCCTCCCTTCTTCGTGATCTTGCAGAAAAATTCTTCGTGAAGTCAAGTTCACATTCAAACCCACTAATCGTGCAAGCTGTCAATTACAATGAGACTGATTACTACAAACACAAAAGACCGAAGGCTATTCTTCTCTCAACTGATCATAGCTAACACTACTGCCCTCAGAGGGCGAGCTTAATTGCTCACAAATCTCCCATTCCCAAATAACTCTCATTACAGATAAAGGGGAATATGAAAAGCACTTGTGCTTCACCCATCCTGTCAGTAACGTCAATGGTCAATGGTCTTAAAATCTATTTCTTCAGCTGTTTATTATCGTAACGAAAAATGTAAGATATATATTGGTTATATTTTATATATAAACAGAAATTCTAGTGATATCCATATTCGTAGCGCAAAATAGAGCAAATGTGAAAGAGCATATAATGCAAATTGGCTATTATAGTTGATGCAGGTCAAAATATGGAAATGAGATAATTAAATATAAAAGAATGTAATTGACACTGTACAGTTATTAGAAAGATATACAAACCAATGAGCAAAGTCTTATTTGAAAATTAAATAAAATGGGAAAAAATGTGTTTGAAAACTATTCGAAATTAAATTTTAAATTTAAAAAAAAAATCCTAGCAGACGACTATTTCGAAAATTAATTTCGAAATAGTCGTCTGCGAAAGAACTGGCATCAATATTTTCTAAGTTAATGGTTTTATTGTTCAAAGAGTAAAATATTACCGTATTATCATAAATTAATGAATATGTTCACGTGTTATACTAATATCCAACTATGAATAAATATTCAAACCACTCTTACACTAGGATAAGTTCAACATTAAATGCTTCAAAGGACATTACTTGTAGCCTGGAAGATAATTATAATTTCTGTTACTCTTGCATTCAGTAGTATCCTATTCAAAGAAACCTAATTCTAAATTTAGCAGCGCTATTAAGAGCACAGTCGTGAATTTTTTCTGCTTTCTTTCTTTGTATTGTTAATATATGTCTGAATCTCAGAAGCGCTAAGAGCAGAGTCGTGTAATTTTTTTTTTTACTATACTTTCTGCCTTGTTTTTTTTTTCTTTATATATAATGCGCGCGCCGTGTGTGTGTGTGTGTGTGTGTGTGTGTGTGTGTGTGTGTGTGTGTGTTCGGATAGCTTTAAAATGACTAGCATTTCATTAATAACAAAATTAATTTTAACCTTAAAATTTCCGAAATTAGTGATTAATATCCATTTTATTTGGAATTGTTTTTAATATATCTCTTTAATATTTAATATAATATAATTAATTTGGGCGTCGTATATATATAGGATTGTTAATTAAGCATTCCTTATTGTGGTGTGTTTTTCGTTGGAGGAAAGATACGTGTGGGATTTGGAATAAAATAAAAATGAATGAATAAATAAATAGTCCTATGGAACAATTTTTATAACGAAAGAGTCGAACATAAACAAAAAAGAGCTTCAACCTAACAATTAAGTATTTAATGAAAAATGATAAACTATTCAAATTTTCCTTAGTTCATTTAATTAATTCACGTCTTATTATTGTTCAATAAAGAAAATGTTTTTTGTTTTATGTATCGATTTAAAGTGTGAAATAAATATGAACAATGAAAATTCTATACATACGCGAAATTATAAGCAGACTGACCAGAATGACAAAACATGGATTAAATCTCGAATATTTGATTTAAAATAAAAATAAAACAAAATATTTCATAAAAGCTATATTTTATTCTATTAACTGTCAAGAATTGAATTTCACATTTGAAATTTATTTATAAGAAACAGATTATATACAAAGCTATTTATACAAACTTCGAATTACTTTTCCTCACAAAATCAATCTGTATATGTTGTTCTTTCTATCAGAACAGCACAGATATATAGATTAATCACAGATCCATAAACAAATTGAAATATCGTGTATTTTAAAGCGCGTTCAATGATTGTTGATAAATTTATATTTTTTGTGTTCGTTTTAGATATTATATTATTATGAATGTTAATATCTTTTTTCACCTCATGTGGGCATTTCCCTTTTCATGAATTAATAAACAACTTATAAATAAGGATTATTGTAGCAAACTTAATATTTATGAGTATTTTAGTAAGTGTTTGAATTGAAAAAAAAAAATGTAATAAAAAGCCTTGGAAGAATGTGATGACACCTTTTATTTTTTAGCATCAATGTGCTATAAGTTTGCTCGAAGAGAGTGAAAAAAAATACAGATGTGGACAAAGCAGAGGTTATAGCGCACAGCTTAGAAGAGCAATGCAGGCCTTCGTATGGAAACCTTGACTTTGACCACATACATAAGATTCACAGCAAGGTCAGACACTCACTCAAACTTCCTATCACCAGCACTGACCATATTGCATCAACATCACCTGCTGAGATATATGACATTATTAAAAATTTAAAGAACAAAAAAGCTCCTGGACCAGACGGCATTACTAATCGTGTGATTAAACTTCTGCCCCGGAGGGCAGTAGTGTACCTGACCAGTATAATAAATGCAATTTTAAGATTTCACTATTTTCCTTCCACCTGGAAACTGGCTGACGTAATTCCCATACATAAGCCAGGCAAAGACTCACACCTACCCCAAAATTATCGTCCAATCAGTCTCATCTCAAATCTGGGTAAGGTTGCAGAGAAGGTCATCCTCTCACGACTTCAAACCTCAATAAATGACCTAAACATCCTTCCAAAAGAACAGTTTGGTTTTAGGCAACACCATAGTACTACCCAGCAAATCCACAGAATTGTTGAATACATCACAACCAGCTACAACTGGCGCCAGTGCACAGGTGCTGTTTTCCTAGATTTATCCAAAGCATTTGACAAAATCTGGCATTTTGGACTCCTGCACAAGCTTATCTCAGCCGGCATCTCACCTAAAATGGTTCATTTAATCCACTCATATCTTCAAAATAGATCAATGCAAGTAAAAATCAACGGTTCTACATCCTCCCAGCGCCACATCTTTGCTGGAGTGCCGCAGGGATCTCTGCTGGCTCCATTGCTGTTCTCTGTATACATGTCAGACATCCCACACAATCCGATGACTTCCATTTTGGCCCTATATGCAGACGATACGGCAATACTAACCAGATCTCTCAGACCCCTTTTCATTACCAGAAAGCTTCAAGAAAACATTCTAAAGCTGGAGGGTTGGTTCTCTAAATGGAGATTGGAAGTCAACCCCCAGAAAAGCTCAGCCGTTCTTTTCTCAAAAAGGCCAATGTCTCCTGTAGGAGATTTGTTACTATTCAATATTAAAATTCCCTGGCAGTCAGAAACAAATTACCTGGGTGTAATTCTCGACAAAAAGCTATCTTTCAATCAACACACCAAGTCTGCATGCACAAAGGCATCTAAAGTCATAGCACAGATCTATCCGCTAATTAATAGAAATAGCAAGCTCATCAACAGAATCAAATTGCAGCTATACCAGTTGACGATTCGTCCTATAATCACCTATGCCTCTCCGGCCTGGAGCCACACCTCTAATGCTAACATCATCAAAATACAGCGAGTGCAGAACAAGTGCCTGAGAATGATTTTGAATGCTCCGTGGTATGTTAGAAACATTCAACTCCACAGAGACACAAATATTCCCTATATCTTCTCTTTTCTACGATCCTTAGCCACCAAGTTTTTCCTAAAGACGTCCACACATCCCAACGATTTGGTTCAACAAGCTACAGCATACGATCCAACGGACATATTCAAATACAGAAGACCAAAAGCTATATTGGCCTCCTTTAGTGATGCATAATCTCCATGCCCAATCAGGGCGAGCATTCTGCTCATAAATTTTACCTTCACTGCAACCACAACAGATAGCGGGGAATATGAAAAGCATCTTGCTTCACCCCTAAAGACATAAATGTCAATTGTCAATTGTCAAAAAAAATATATATATTTATTTATTTATATTTATATTGGTTCAGGAAGGTTAATGGATGGCAATGCTGTAGCCAATGAAGTTTAACTGAGGTTCGGCTGTTGCTGTTACCCCCCTGGGGCGCTGAGATTCGAGAGTTATGAGTACGCTCTCTTAAGGTTTTTGCCTTAAGGGAGCAATTTGAGTCTCCGGGGAAAGTGTTTTCCGGCACGGCCCGCTGAGGGGCTTTGTCGGTGAATGCTTTTCTTCGGAATTTGAGCGGTTCTGCTCGGTGATGGCGTGTGGGTTTAGCCAACGCTGAGATGGACGGTCTTTCGCCCACAATTGAGTGGCCTAGGGATCGTCCGAATTTTTAGAGATTGGCTTTACTTACGTATCATCAATGAAGTTCTAACTGAGGCTCGGCTATTGCTGTTACTCTCCTGCCATGATCAGAGCTTTAATAGCTCAATAACACCTTACACTGTCCTCACAGATAACGGGTAAGATGAAAGCATTCTTGCTTCGCCCCTTTAAGGCAGTCCTTATAAGGATAAGGAAATATTGGTTCGATTTTATCGATTCGTTATCTTATTCTCACAAAAACTGGTTTTATATATATATATATATATATATATATATATCAAAAAAACATTGGTTTGAACTCAAAGTACACTTTATTATTAAAAAGATGAGTTTGACAGCGATGTATTTATCACGATTTTTCCTTGGAATTTTCTCAGAAAGGGTCACGCAAGAAATCGAAACAAAAAGAGGCATCTCGGTTGGTGGAAGATGAGAACTGAAGATATGCAAACGACATAGCGCTAATCACTGAGAATGGGTCAAGTATAGTTCATAAACTAACAAAGCTGTGCTAAAATTCAGAATAAAACAAACAGAAAACGAAACCAATGATAATCACAAATAAAGCGATGGATAAAAACCTAAACAAATCCTTAAAAGGTCATCCCAAAGAAAACAAGATAGACTGAGATATCTCTGAAGTCTAATCACAGATGACTGAAAATATAAATAATGGCCCAAAACAGCCCTTTTTAAATATCAAACAAATAATTAATAATAGAAAATATAGCCAAAAATTTACTCAGTCTAACCTTAAATACTGTTACACCTTGAACAGCGCATAAACCTTTAATATATCAGTAAATTATTAATAGCTTTCAGCATTCAAACCACATGTATAATTTGCATATAGCAACGTTCAATGTTCAAAATGTTCACGCACGCCCAAAGTCCGAGAGACCACAAATCGGCGGCAGCACGCACAACATTCAATGAACTGCCACTACGTGCTCTAAATCCACCTTCAGGCCATTCTCTCAAGCTCCAACCATAATTTGAAGTCCAAGGGATTCAGATTGGGACTTCCAGACGTTCAATCAGATGGTGATATGTTCTCGGCCACCTTCACCTCTAACCATTGTTGTGTGGTTCATGCCTTGTGTGCAGGGGATGAGTCCTGTTGGAAGGTCCACTGCCTAGCGTGAAACAAGGTGTTGCTCAGGGTTTGTACCACAGATTCCAGCACGGTGTCTTGATATATTCTGGCGGAGGTTTGACCCTTTCTCCTGGAAATGATACTTGGATACGCCCCCCCCACCCCCCCCCCACACACACCAAACCATCCCCGAATCCTGGGTTCCATGGCATGTGCTGTGCGACCATCCAGGGCACACACCCGATCGTTTTGGCTGTTAAACGATTCTTCAATAGTGAAGAACTTCTCATTCAACTTCTCAACAACAGACACAGACATATTTAAGAGAATATGTCTGTGTCTGTTGTTCGCGTACCGTCAGAAAAGTGCCTTTGATTTTATTCCCTCTGCTGTATAAGTTGTGGTGTCAGGGAATATCCAGTAGAACGACGATAGACTCTCACTCCGAGGTCATCAGTTAGTACATCGTTTTCTGTGAAATGTCCACCTCTTGTAACATCACTTTCTGCGTTCTCACATGATTACGGCGGAGGTGTGCCTTCGCAATCCTAACAAGCTGTTGTGTCCTAACGCTGCGTAGTCGACCTCTTCTTTGGAGGTTAGATACGTCTTCCGTATCGTTATAACGATTAATAGTCCGACACACACACACACACACACACACACATACACACACTACAGATCCCGAGTGTTTTTAGCATATGGAAATAACAGGTGGCAGCATTCCAACCTTGTGAAATGCCATTACAACTCCACGCTTCTCGCCATCTCTCTCTCTACCGATAAACACGCGAATGTTGGCCGCGCACAGCGCTCCTAATGGAACCAAGTTCGCACAATTCTTTGGGCAGAAGTTGCAACAGTGTTTATGGCAAGACTGTAGTAATTCCAAGACGTTGTTTACTTATCTGCTACTGTCCTGTTTACCCCCTTAAATGGTACATATCAAGAAAAGATGATGAATTTTCATAATCGAAAATCTAATTGGGAATCAGATTAAAATTTCTGACAGGTCATATATTTTGCTGTTCGACAAATGCACTCCAAAACCGCAGTTGTATGACATACTCCTGTATCGGAAAACACATCCAGAACATCTCTCTTCAGGGAGAGCTCCGAACCGATTCTTTTCTTACAGTATTGGTCTTGTAACTTGAATTTTCTGATATTAGAATAGAATAGCAGTGTTAACATTGATCATTCTCCAACCAATAAAAAAGGACGTGCCCTGAAATCATGCTGTCAAAGCAGGACAAATGGTCTACACACATCGCCAAATGCATTTGCTTGTTTCAATGATTTGTGGACGAATATAAACAATTCGTGAGTTTTGGCCTCGAAAGTTTGACGCAAGACTTCGATATGTCTCTTTAATGATTTGGATAATGGAGACTTGAGCCTTCGAGCCGCGATTTAGAAGTCGATATTTTATTGAGAAGGTTTTTAACTCTTTCCTTTATACCTAAAAGTCGATGTGCGAAGAAAGAAAATAACGCAGTTAAAAAAAAATGAGGATCGATTAACCTAGTAAATGTCTGCTATTAGTATCGTATCTTATTTGTCTAATTGTAATTCTAAAAACTCTCCTAAAATAATTAAGTTCAATCCTTTTAACAATAAGGAATATCGCCTTGTATAATATTGGTTACTGACAAACTAACTGCAATACTGTTACAAACAAATACACACAATAAATATGTACATTTATTTCGTGTATTTCATTTTATTTATTTAAAATGTATTTTTATATATTTTTTTTATTTATTCTAACAGATCTTTAAAATATTGTTATGTAAAGTATTGTTATATAAACTGCGCGGACTTTGTGTGTGTGTGTGTGTGTGTGTGTGTGTTCATGCGCGCGTGCATGAATCATAGCCTGATGTTAATTTTTTGATAAAAAAAATTAAACGCGAATAATAACAGCCTAAATATTACACTTGTCGAAATCCCTTCATGAAATCCCTAAGGCTATACTGCTGAAATAGAGTTAGTGAAAAAAAAAAAAAAAACAGTTACGACAAAAAAAAGTAATTTTGCTAAATAAAAAGAAAAACCTTATTGCTGACAGAATAGGTGTGGCAACGCACACTCCCTCCTTGTCAAACGCGTGTAATATCAGATTGATATGGCATTCTTGTAACGCGGTACTTGTCATTCTCTGAGCAGTAGACCACATTAAATGAAGTTAAATAATTGTCTTGCTAATCCACTGGGGAGTTTTTTTTCGCTTTGGAATATTCTAATTTACATTACAGTCACATAAAATTACTAATTTAAGCTTCTAACGTGATATTTATCCCCAAAATAGTTTTTTTTTCCCGAAAATTATGGAAAACAGCCGTTACCATAGAAGACCTGTCGCATAAAAAATAAACAGATCCTAAAGCAATTAAAATAATTCAGCCATTCTGATCAATTCGCGCTACTCTCTGAAAGTTTCCCAGTCACTGATTTTTCTCGCCAAGTATTTCTTATGCAGAAGTTTCAAGTAAAAAGGCGTGGAAGAAGTATGCAAATATCAAATTGTTTATTGAAGTCCAAGGAGTCTGTTTATCGGAGAGAGTTTTTAATGTGGAAGCTGTATATCTCCGTTTCATAAGAAATGTTTGTGAGCACTTCTTTCCGGAACTAGCGCCACGAGAATATCTCCAGTAATTGATATCTTAAGTGCCTGCAGAGCTTGACATGATTTCCAGAGGGACAAACACGTAGAAAATGTGTTTATATCATTTCATTTTTTTTTTTTTTTTGAGAACTCACTAAACATAAAATAAATAAACCGTCGAACGCATTTTTGTTCCCCAAACTGAGGAGGCAGAACACTTTTCGCCGTTAAAGTAGCATTTGGAAATGAGTAGGCAGCTAATTTCCACCCTTAGCCGTCACCGATAGAGGAACTTATGACTATCGTTGATTTTAAAGACGTCGGAGAAAGGGCGAGAGTAGAGTAGACATTTTCCGCCATTTCGTTATCCAAAACGCTAACAGATATTGTAGTCTGAATAATGAGATTTCGACATTTTTCTGAGTTGCAATTAAAAACCGGAGATCCTAGAGGGAAAAAAAAAAAACTACTTACATGCGCCAAAGATCGACTAACTCAGGAATAAGTGGAAGAAAGGCCTAGAAACGTTCTTATGGTCTAGACTTGAACTTATAACAGTCTTTTCTCTGATATCTAGTATTACGATTCTACAAACGCTGTTACGAAGCTATTAAATATTAAATTACTCGTTAGCAAACGCTAAGAAGTGATTTAATATTAAGATCGTGAACATTAAGTCTGTTAATGTCACAGCAATAAGACAGTTGCTGAAAAGACTGGAATTTTATAGGCATTCTTAGAAAGGCTATAAAAATTCCGATATCTCGTGCATTCTGAAATGAAGGTAGCTAGAGTATCTTGGCACTTTGTTGTCTACGAATCTCCTGCAGATAAATCAGTCATTAGAACTGTCAGATCTATAATTTGGGATTAGAAAGAAATGCAATTCATTCAATTTGCACACACACACACACACACACACACACACACACACACACACACACACACACACACACACACACACACACACACACACACACACACACACACATTTAGGGTTCTTTTTATTATTGTTTTCTTTATTTTTGCAGAAACTGTTTATTATTAATCCATTTTAAAAGCACTTGGCGATTGATCACAACCACACATTCAATGGAATCAAAAAAGAAAGATAACGAAAGAAGAAAAAACGAAATGTTCTTTATAACAAGTTTTCAAAGTTATTTGCATACTAAGAAATGCAGTGAAGGTACCCTTTGGGCAGTTGCTTGGCAACAGTGCATTGGGGGATGGTTCGACAATGTCGGTAGTTGCTGTCACACAACTATGTGCACTGTTTAAGCTGGCGTGCGCCTAACGGGCAGTTTTTTTTTTTTTTTTTAAATTTATGTCGTGAGTGTGCAGGAAAAGGGAACATCAGAGAATGACAGGTAGAAATAAAGTGGGGGGGGGGAGAGAGAAAGGGGAAAGCCTCTGAGGGATTATTCCCATCTAATCGATCGATTGTTTCACAACTGGAGTAAACATCAAACATGACAATTTTTTTTTTAAAAAGATCCCAACGCCATCTATCGGAATTCATGCGAAGTTTGGTCATAAAATATAAACGTTTTTGCACGCTCGCTGCCTCGAATCCCCCCCCCCCACTCGAGAACACCTACATCGATGTACGCACTTTTCACGTGAACTTTAATAATGTTTAGAAATCATCCGTGCTGCCTGCGGTTTGGAGGAAACCTTAGGATAAACTAAATTCACATTCGTAATTTGTTTTACTCGGCAATGCTTCCCCCCGCCTTCCCACCCCGTTTCCCGCATTAGTTTTTAACTCGGCGTTTGCTACTTTTGCCAAGTACAGTTTATGACGTAACAATGCTTGGAACACGCGCGCGCTCCAGCCGCCAGCCGGATGAAGATAATGTACACCCCGCATTGGAGGCAGAGACGTACCAGAGCGTCTTGTGTATGTGATGTATGTCAGGTGGTTAACGGCTCGCTACGACGCCGTGATGAACCGCAGGATAACTCCGCAACAGGCCTAAACTTTTTCGCTGTGTGTCGATTGCATTCGTCGACGGCCGAATGTGACCCGATCTTTTATGAAACAATTGTACAAGGTTAAATAGGAAAAGTACCAACTATTTAACTGGTCGAATTATCTTTATCTGCAGCTGCCAGGAGTGGGCGCGGACTTGGCGAGCATCCCGCAGTCAGTACAGGCACCATGGGATGTGTATGCACCGTCTGCGAGTCCAAGCCACCGGCAGATGAGGAGGAAAAGGCGATACAACCGGCTGAGCCGATGGGAGCAGCGGAAAAATGTAAGACATGATTTTAGGTTGTTAATAATTTCATTTTAAATATTGAAATCCATGAATATATTATTAATTACAGAAAATAGAAGTATCCATTCGTCATTGTTTTTTTTTTTTTTACTTTTATTTGATTATTATGAATAATGGCGTGTCTTAATACACAGTATTTTAATAAATCGACACCCCAAAATCTATTGCTAATATTTTTTAAATCTTCTTTCAATGAGAAAACCTTGTCATAATTTTTAAGTTCTTTTTTTGTGATCATCTGTTAATTATTTGCGAGCTAGCTGCAGCATGTAAATAATCATCAATAGTAAGCCATGCTAGGAGAGTATGTAAAACCTTGACAATGACCAGTAAGACTCAGTTCTGATTAAAAAAGACCCTACTTGATAATTAGAAACCCGGTCACTTGTGCCTTGAATTATCAAGCACGTGATAATTATTTAAAAAAAAAATCGAATAAATGCTTTGACTTCTTTATAAGATGACATCGTTTTAGATACACTCTGCCCTGTAATTAAAAAAAAAAACAAAAAAACACCTGTCCTGCCACTATGATGCCATTTTAAGAATAACCCCTAAAGATAATAAATCCATTTATTCTTCTAAGCCACTGTACCCGTGTATATATATATAAGACATCACCAAAAGTTGTTTAAAAGGAGACAAATATAACCGCGTACAATGGAATCAAAGAGTTGGAGGTTATTCAACACAAAGAGAGAGAAGACAAATTTAGTTTGCTGTTTTTAGCTAAGCTTTTTTTAAACATTTTAGCTTAAAACGATTTTTAGCTAGGCTTTTTTTAAACATTTAGCTTAAAACGCTATTGGATAAGTTAACAGCTAGAAGGTGTTAATTCACCCCTTTTCTGCGAAAATAACGTAGCGTACAAACGATATATAATAAATGACTAGTTTCAGAGAACTATTTATATAGCTGTTTCTGCTAGCCAAATTTCATTCGCAAATACAATTCAGAATAATCTGACAAATACATATATACAACGGCTCTGTTTTTAGTTTTTATTAGTACAATGCGTTTATTATTTTTTGTTGGGTGTTCCTTAGAAATATATATATAAATAAAAAGGCAGAACTTTTTCAATTAAATTTAATTATATTTAAATATTTTATTTAATTTTCTATTTTATTATATATATATATATATATATATATATATATATATATATTTCTTTTTTTTGGTCGCCGACTTGTCAAATACTATTGTGTTGAATAATAAATATTTTCAGTGATTAAATCAAATTTATTTGGTAAATAAGTACATTTTTTTAACCTGGATAAAGCAAAGGATCACGCTTTAGAAATTTACAGTTATATCGGAATAAAGAAAATATTTTCTTTATACAGCGCAAACATTACACCAATATCTACGATTTTTCTTTTTCTAAACCAAACATTACAATGACACTTCTGCTTATCTCTACGAGTCACGATACTTGGCATGAAGTAAAATCTTTGTGTAAACAATAGCAACAATAACGCCACCTGCAAAAGATCACTCTATTTGCAGAATAACTTTCTTATAAAAATACAAAACAGTGCATTTTTCTGTATAAATGTCTGCCAAGTCAATGTATGGCTTTAAAAATTAAACAATCCAAAACTCACCATTGGCTGTAAAAATAAATTCACTTATTGACGAATTAAATAAAGAAGAAAAAAACTCATAAATGTTTATGTTCAAACTTTATAAAGCTGTAACGCGTCATACATTATTCAACTATCCCTTGGGGTAGCAAAAATATTCGAATGTGATATTAAGTTGTTAGCGTGATTGTCACGTCAGAAGTAAAATGAAGTTTGGATCTTAAAAGAAACAAATAGTACCCAAACGAAACTAAAATTTTTGATCATACGTATAGAGAATTTCATTCAATTTTCTAAACGAATATCTAGCATTTATTTCAAGCTATGACTGTGTATTATAATGTCGGGAAATAGTAATTTTTTTTTTCTTTCTTCTATGTATTCACTTTAAACAACTTGTGCTATTTCATTAAATAGCAGAAAATAGTGGAAATAGTTAACAATATTCATATTAAATGACATTTAAAGTAAAAATTTGAACACTCGAATTTCTACTTTAGTCCTACCCACGGTAGGACTAAAGTAGAAAAAGTAGAAGTTGTTTTGTACACACACGCACACACACACACACACCATTTCGACGGGTATGAGCTAGTAAGTATAATAATTCATATTATATTTATTAATTCACCATATAATTTATATTTGCCAGCCAGGTTGGCTGAATGGTTAATGTACCCGCTCTCCAGGCTACGGTAAGAATCCCGCGTAGGCCTAAAGGAAATCGTGTTCAGGTCCGAGAAAAATTTCGCCACTAAGTCTTAGATCACCGCTCTGATTATTGGAGGGCTGAAGTGGCTTGTAAAAATGTTCCGTGTTTGGTTTGTAGGGCAGGTTTCCGGATTAGGTAAATAAAAACAGAATATACGAGGGTGGTCTGAAAAGTTCTCGGCCTCGACCATAGATGGCAACACTATCGTCAAGAGATTTTTTCTAAGTTGGTACATCTGTCATAAGCATCCCCGTGAAATTGGAAGTCATTCTATCAAGTAGTTCGTTTCACACAGCGGTCTGAAGCAAAAGTGTTGTCTGTATCCCTTGAAATGGATAAAATTGAGTATCGTGCGGTTATAAAATTCTTTGTAAAAGAAGGTTTAACGGCAAAAGAAATTCATTCGAAGTTCATAAAAGCTTATGGGCACTCTTCTTCTTTTTTCTTAGAGAATTAAGAAATGGGCCGCCGATTTTAAACGTGGCCGTACCAGCCTTGAAGATGATCCACGTGAAGGATGTCCAAAAAGTGTAACACCACCAGAAATCATTGATCAAGTGCACGATATGGTATTGGATGACCGGCGAGGCAAAGTGCGTGAAATTGCTGACACTATAGGCATTTCAAAAGAACGTGTAGGACATATTTTGCATGAAGATTTGCAAATGAAAAAGCTTTGCGCAAGATGGATGGTGTGCTTGCGTACAGCAGACCAAAAACGCACTCGCATGAAAATCTCTGAACAGTGCTTGGAGCGTCTTAACAAAAATAAAATTGATTTTGTGCGTCGATTTATTACTACGAATGAGACTTGGATTCACCATTACACACCAGAATCCAAACAGCAGTCAAAAGAGTGGACAGAAGCCGGTTGTTCAGCGCCAAAGTCGGTTCTATCAGCAGGAAAGGTCATGGCATCGGTGTTTTGGGATGCTAAAGTATTTTATTCTAAAGTATGCTAAAGTAATTAATAAACAAAATGCTAAAGCATTTTGTTTATTAATTATCTTGAATTGGGTAAAACAATAACCGTGGAATATTATTCCGATCTTTTAACCAGACTAGACGAAAACATTCGTGAGAAAAGACCCGGTTTGCAGAAGAAAAAAAATCATCTTTCATCAGGACAATGCACCTGCCCACAAAGGTGTTTTGGAATGGGAAAATTAAGGGACCTGCACTATGAATTGTTGGAACATCCACCCTATTCCACAGATTTGGCTCCCTCTGACTTCTATCTCTTCTGAAGACTAAAACTCTTCCTTGCTGGTCAGCGTTTTTCGTCGAATCAAGAGGTGATTGCAGCTGTAGAGGGGTATTTTGCAGATCTTACTGAGAACCACTACAGGGACAGACAATGGCGCTGTAGCATTGCTGAAATAAATGTATGTCTTAAGGGAGATTATGTTGGAAAACAAAAATAATAATTTGGAAGTTATAAATTCGTTTTTTCATTGTTAGGCTGAGAACTTTTCAGATCACCCTCGAACGAAATACTGTAGTTGAAAATTTTGTAGCATACTAGACATCGTATTATAATATACGAAAAAGAAAAGAAAAGAAAAATTTAGGAGGAAGAATTCGTTGGGGGAGGCAGGAAGGAAATAGTGGAGAAGAAAAACTCATGGTCACGCATTGTTTTTTTCATTCTCTCATTTGAGGGATACGACCTACATAAGAATTGGCTTTCCTCCAGTTAACCATCTTAAAGAAAGGATTTCCTGTAGTCATTAATGAAAATGCTCTCGAAGAAGACATTTTTTTTTGGGAACCATGAAATTAAGTGCTTATCGAAGAATGAAATTCAAATTTCTTTATTAAAATATTCTAAAAGAAATCAGAATTAAAATTCTGATTTCTTTTAGAATATTTTAATGTAATGCGCTTGATTAGATGAGAAGGTTTATAACAAGTAGGCCTCATTAAATTAGCAAGAATATCTCATTTACAATTAAATAATCTGTCAGCATTTTAAAAGTGTGATAAGTTTGTCAAAATTTTGTTTTAAGCGGTTTAATGAGAAACTAATCATCTCAGAAAAAGCGTGTGAGATCATTTGGATATGTATTTACCTTTTAAGCACAAATCCTCCGACATCTGTTTAAAATTGGGCTGCACTATTTCCAGACGCTGTAAAGAAGAATTAAATGAATATGATTGGTCCTATTTCTTTAATTCTTTTTTATCAGAATTCAATAATGCTTGAAATCTTAGGGTGATTTTTTTAAATGAAATTATTAGGCAAATTTCTTTTAAAATTTCAAACTTTGAACTTTTATTACGAATATAGTTGCTAATTAAATGTATACGAGATCCCAAACTATCAGAAAACATTTCTGTATTAAAATCACGTGTTTCGAAGTGAATCTCAGTTTTAGAAACAAGGTAAACTTTGTATATGTTTTCTTTGTAGTCTTGCTTCGTCATCAGACGTTTTGCACAGCCTCAAATGAAGATAATGTGTAGAAAGAGACGTTGATGCGTGTCTGTAATGTACTGTAGAAATTTAATGAGACATTCCTCTATCCCCGTGTTCATGTCAGCATAACTGAATGGAAGAAACGTAAGGATTAGACACAACACTGGAATCATTTGCATTAATTTTACGGTCGTTATAGTGCGTGATTCGAATGTAAGTGCAAATGAATACAAATCTGCCCCACCAGTTTCTGCAACTGTGACTTGCAACAGTAAGAAATAAAAAAAGAAAAAAGAAAAAAAAAGAGTGTCTGAGGAGAGTTTACGAACTCGACGACAAGATAAATTATACAGTTTTGGTTGCTTTAATTCCGTATTTATCATCCAGAAATTGCGAACAGTTTCTTGATTACAAATTTTAATCCAAAACTCGGAAACTAAGATTTTGTAATGTTTGAGACTATAGAATAAATCTCTTTATATGAAATTATTGGAATTTCTAAGCACAGCAGCTTTACGTTTTGCTCTACTTCAATCCTAATTTCTGAATTCAACATAAATTCTGAACGCATGAAAAAGATTATTGATTCCGAAGCTCTCCTCTGGAAACCGAATGTGGAGTTTTAAAGTCGTTTCGGGCCTCCAATAAGCGGAGGTGTGGTCTCACACCGGGAAACAAAATTCATCTACTACCTAAAGACATTCACAAACACCCATGTCCATCGTGGGATTCGAATCATCTGTTGGGTGGAGAATAGACGCACTATCCATTTAGTCTACAATACTAAGTCGTCCGATGGCTCACTGCCAATTAGATTGCGGAGTTTACGTTATTATTATTATTATTATTATTATTATTATTATTATTATTATTATTATTATTTTAGTGATACTGTTAAGTTATCGCTCAAATTTCAGAAGCAAAGTACATTATGAACAACAATGTCAGCCAAGTAGCCGCTTCTAAATTTCAGCTAGCCTCCTGTGCTTGACTTACTTTTTTTTTACATATTTCATTTTTTTTAAAAAATTGAAATATCAGATGTATTTAGATAAAATAGGTAAAATAGTTGTGGGAAAAAAAAGACCGTTTTGGCGTTTTCACTATAGTATTTTTTATTTTTTGTAAAACTTGGTTGACAAATTGGTATCCTGTTGAATAAAAAATAATGGCGGCGGTAGACAGCAAATATAATAATAATAAACTAATGTTCTGGACAAACTATCTAATAGCATGGAAGGTAACGTCAGTCCTAGTAGAAATGAAATTCTTTTTAAAAAAATCATGATTTTTTTAAAAAGAATTTCAGAACTTTGTGGTCGTAATTAATTAATTACGACCACAAAGAATCGATTCAAAATGCAGACGACCAAGATGTGAAATTCTCATTTCCTTTTATGGAATAACACCAAACGATAAACTAAAACAATGATTGACTATCGACCAAAAAAACAAAGCCAAACAGAAACAATTATATATACAACTCAGTATTTCTGTACACGATGATTACAAGGATGGAAGATTGTAATAATTAAGTTCATTTGAATTCAACAACGTTCACTCTATGGCAGACTGTCCTCACTCCATAACGTGTGGCCAAATTATCTCCCGTTGTCATTCAACATCTGCGGTGTGCTATTTACTGAAAGGCTGCGGCAGTCTTGTGTCTTCAGTGTCCGTAGTTAGCTAAGCGTACACAATATTCTTCACACAACGAGTCCCTCGTGACCACACTGCTGCTCGTTTATTCAGATAAGAGTACAGATTGTTGACAACCAGCCTGGCGTTGCTCCATCTTGCTGAAAAATGGCCATTCATGTTGACCTGTTTCAGACGGGATACGACAGACTGTTAAAGCGTGTCCACCACGTATAGTTCCATTATGACGTCATACGTGACGTCACGGTGGACATTCGTCCTTGCATAAAATGCCATCTAATCTGTAAACAATCAAAAATCCTGTGCACGGGAACCAAAAAAAGAGACTTCTGTTCCATCAAAAATTATGAATATAATTTAAAGGCGTTTCTACATTTTACGGGGTCCTGTGCGAAATGGAAAAGCGGGGCCCCTGAAAGTTAGTAACATTTATGGAAATTTTAAATGGAAGAATATCTTGTTAATTAATTAATTAAATCAAATCTGAAAAATATTTATGCACATAAATAAACAAGTATGCTCTTTAGCATCAATTTAAGTAAAGGGGAAAAATTTGTTAAAAAATAAATGTGTTTTGTATGTACATGATATATTATTTTATTATGTAAGTACATATTATCATATAAATACTCCAGAACAATGATTTATTTAATAATATAAATAATAATATAAAAATATGAAAAAAATATCCATTTTTACTATAAAGGATGAAATATATGTATACCAACTTATAAGATTTAAAAGAAATCTTAATATATTCAATTTTATTTAACCTAATGCGCTTATCAATAAAATCATTTATAATGCTATCAAAATTCACATTTTTTGCAATTTCATGCTCTATAGATATTATTGCCAGGGATGACAAACGTTCTTGGGACATAGAAGATCGCAAATAGGTTTTTATTAATTTTAATTTGGAAAATGACCTTTCTACTGATGCGCCCGTAACTGGATGGGTCAATAATATTTTAAATGTCGTGGTAATATTTGGATAAATATCCGACAAATTATTTGCAATTATGAATTTTAAAATATTAATGAGTGCATCTTCTGGAACAATATTTCTAAAAATAATTAATTCATTGTAAAATTCAGATTCATCAATATCTGTATTTAATTTTTGATACAGCTGTTTGCAGCAAAATTTTAATTCATTTTCTGTCATTTTTATTATTAATTTCATATCAAAAAGAAATCCAAATGATTTTTCGTGAATTTCATACAATTGAAATCTTTTTTTTTTGACAGATTGTAGAGCAGTATCTAAAATTACAAAAAGAAATTTATTGTTATCACCTATGTGTGATTCATCAGGCGTTTCATAATCAAAAAATACTTTTCTTCGACGTACTCGACTTTCTTTAAATTTAATTTCTATTTCTAATAGATTTGACAGTTTTTTTAGCAATCTCTAAACAGCTATCAAATCCTGATATTCTCTGCTCTTCAAAGTACTGCACTAACTTTTTAATATGCTTAGTTGCTACGTCTATGGGAATTTTTGCATTTTGTAATACTTTACTTACTAAATTAACTTTTCACAAAAGCTCATAACAAATTACAAGGCATATTATAAACTCAAATGAATCTATTTGTTCATATATTGAAACCACTTCTACTTTGATAGTATTATCTGATGCAGTTTTAAATAATTCTTTTAGTGCATTTAAAAATTCTGGAATTTGAAAACGTACAGCTCTAACTGATTCTATTCTACATTCCCATCTTGTATCACATAACGGTTTTGGAGTTAATTGTTTAACAAATTTCTTTAATATGTCCCAACGTGAAGTTGAGGCAGAAAATAATTTTTTGTATAACATTAAAAAAATTTATTGCTATAATTCATGATTTTGCGACATCCCCTAAAATCAAATTTAAATTATGACAGGCGCAAGGAGTATACAATGCCTTTTCGTCTTCATTTAAAATGTAAGCACGGACTCCCTTATATACTCCTTTCATATTCGCTCCGTTATCATACCCTTGCCTTCTACAATCTGACAATTTAAGATTTAATTTATTCAAAAGTGATTTTATATTTTCATGTATACTTTTACCAGTAGTGTCATTAGTTGTTAAAAACATCAAAAAGTGTTCACGAATTTCAATATCTGCTTCAGCTATATGTAAAAATTACTGAAATTTGGTCCTGATGACTAATATCAGGAGTACAATCGAGAATTATTGAATAGTACTTTGCCTGTCGTATCATATTTACAATATTTTGTTGAATCTTGGTTCCCATATCAACAAATAATTCATTTTGCACAATGGGTGATAGATACGAATTTTCTTTCTTACCTATAATTTTTTTTCCCGAACATCGCATTAAATGATCTTTTAAAAGTGGAGTCTGCAATTAATTCTATGATTCCAAAAAAATTACCATTATGGGCTGTGTACAAAGTATCAAAATTACCTCTAAAAGCTAAATTATGTTCGGATAAATAAAGAATTGAGGCTATATTCGTCTTAAAACATTTCTTAACCATTCTGCTTCAAATTTTATGACATTTTGATTTGCCTGATCAATTGTATTGTGATTTTTTAAATTACATTCCATTTGTGTCCATGAATAGATGCATTTCATGTGCACTGGATTTCGTTCGTGCGACTTTAATCTCTCACTTACATGTCGCCAGTCAGAAAAGCCATTATTAGATAAAAAATTATCATCAGAAGAAAATAATTTGCAACAAAAACAAAAAATAGAGTTGGAAGAGTTTGAATATACAAGCCATCTTCTGTTTTGCTTCTCTCCGTTTGCAATTGTCCTAACATAGTGAGCTGTGGAAAAACACCTCTTGTTGTCATCTTTTGGAAAATCATTTTCAGTCGAAGGTGGACCACGTTGTACAATTTGTGTTAGTGTTGCGTTGTTCAAAATTTTGGGCCATGTTTCTGGATCATCAATAGTAAATAGTTCACCTTCCTCTGGTGTGTCAGTTTTAGGATCTTCAATACTCATTGTTTGACCAAACGCGTCATGTTCTCCGCTTCCTTTGAGTATTTCATAACTCTCATTATTAATTAATGTTGAAGCCGAAGAACTGTTTGTAGTTATTTCAGAACTCTTCGTTATCAACTGATATATCTGAACAAATTGAGTTCAACTTCATAAATTTAAACAGTGAATTTCTTTGACATTCCTCAACCGCTTCGTTTTCTTGTTTTCGCTTTTCATGCCCACTAGGGTATTTTCTCTCTCACGACTAGTCATACTCTAGAATTAAATACGATAGATTTAATTATAAAATAAGTTAATAAATTAAAACAAAATGACTTACCTTTTAAATTTATTTTTATTTTACCTTTTAAAATTATTATCTGTTTTAGATAAATAAAATATATCTAAAACAGATAATATTAGAAAATAAATTAATCTAATATAGATTAAAAACTGCTATTGAAGAAAAATTCTGATGTCGGATAACCTAAAACCAGTTTAAAAAATATATTTTTTAAGATGTTTTGCAAGTAATGTCACATAAAAAAATTGCCATGACAGTACGTGTATATACTTACTTGTTCATAAAATCATAAACTAAAATTAAAACACTCCTTAAAATTATTAAAAACACCTGCTTTAAAATGCAGTTTTCCCTATTTAACACTATTTTGTACGATATTGTTATATACCTTAGAGTAGTTTCAAATACTACTGCTCTAGCGCTACGATCTTATTTCGCTTGCTATAACAACAATAGTTGGTTGTAAAATTATATATTTTTCTATATCATAATATTTTTTATATAATAATTAAAAAAAATTAATTGATTTTCTTTTTTGCGCTTTGCGGGGCCCTGTGCCACCACACAGTTCGCACACCCTTGAATACGGCCTTGCCTAGAGCGTCCGTAGCTCCGTCGGCATAGACGAAGCATTTTGGTCGGAAAGACCTGGGTTCGATTCCCGTCCAACACGTGAGGAATCTTTATCTGGTCTCTTTCCACTAAAGGTGAGTTAACCGGTCTTATATTAGAGGGTTTTCACCCGCGAACTCGAGTTTTTCGTTCCCCAGAACAATCAAGCCGGCCCCGTGAACACACGGATCTACAGTCATAAAATACATACTTAATCCCTCATTAAGTGGGCTCAATCCGTATACATATAGATGATACATAATTCCATTCATATAGATGAGCTGCTCCCGGCGTACAATTTTGAGATTTTTTTTTTACTTGGTATAAGATTATCATAAAAAAAAAAAGTGCGAGTCCCGCAAAACTATTATTCACTAATGATTTACTTATTTCAATTATTATGCTATCCGAAGCCTTCATTCCAATGAGAGTTTGCTTTTAACTTTTTGAACGTTATTTTTATTTTGCACTGAACAAAATAAAAAAAATCATTATTTTTAAAAATAATTATAACCAGTATCCAAAAGTACCGACAACCACTGAAAATCCAGAAATTCAGTGAAAATATATCACTCAAGAGTGTATCATAACATTATAATAACGATATGATACAAAATATTTAAAGGTGTAATGTATATTTTTAGATTATTTTTTACAAAATTTATCTATTTTTAACAATAATTAGAAAATGTAAAGTAAAATATAACTTACATTATTATTTCAAATAAATAATTTAATATCATTTTAATTTCAACAATAAAATAAATTCCATTTATAATTTGTATAAGAAAGTCAGCCTGGTTGAGCGAGTGGTTTCTCCAACCAAACAGGCTGCGGCTTCAAATCCCACTTGTTCCAATTTACTTCAATTTTTATTTTATTTAATTAATTTTTTTTTATTTGGTTGTCGCCGGAAGAATGCAAAGTAAGTCCATAACAAGAAGATGACTTGATCATTCTACAACCGAAAATAAACAGTTTATTTAAAGATGCAACATTGTACTTCAAATAAAAAGAGAATTAAGGGAAAATTAGAGTAATGATTGCGTAAATAAAAAAAACATGCCACTAGATGTCTCTCACGGTTGGCCGATATAAGTGATAACAGGAGAAAATGGTCTGCATTAATTCCTTTAAAACTATGTGAAATTAGGCTTCGTGGTTCTTAACAATTCTTCTAAAAGAAATCGGACTCTATTCTTCACATCATAATAACTGTATACGATGAAACTTGATCAAGAAACCTGCGGAAACGGAAATTGTACAAACTCACGCCACTAACTCGTATCAGTGAACTTCACAAAGCATCATTGAAAAGAAAAAAGTTTTAAAAGTTCGAACACAATAAAGTAGGCGGTTGCGATATAAAAATATTGACTCTCGTAAAAGTTTTCGTGCTTCAATGAATGCCTGGAGGACGAAGTTATGAAAGAGTTACCGGAAATTATATTGAAGCATCTTTCATTCTATCTTGGCATCAAAGGATATTCGTTGAAGGTAAACAATGAACAAAATGAAATATTTTTTAAATAAAATGATCATGGTAGAGAGAACATGAATAATAAATCTGGATGAAATCGTTAGAGTTGATGTACTCAAACAAATATAATTTGTATAGAATTATTGGCATCAACTTCGAAAGCGAAAAGATTTTTTTCTGTATAAAAAATGTCGGTTTTTATTCTTTAAAAAAAAAAGGAAGGAAAAAACTACAGACAATACAAGGTTTCATTGCATTGGTGGTCTCAGAATTAATTTCTAAATAATTGTGATCTTAGTAGTAAAGCGTGGTTTATTCTTCTGAAAACCTGCAAAGAAAAAAAAAAATTTCATTTAGAGATCGTCATAATAGTTTTTCTCGTGGTTTTTTACTCACTTTTGCATCTCACTCTAACGCAGAAAGAAACCTCCGCCCGTCTGTAGTCTAGATTTCTATAGTCTGTAGTCTTATGTACTACACCGACGCTAGTAGAGAAGTGCATTTTATTCAGTCTTTTTGTCTTCTTTCATGTTTAAGATTTTTTTTTTTATTTAAAGAAACATTTCCTGATACGTTTTATACATTTTAATAGATTATAGTGATTGCAATACACTATTGTACATTTTTTAAAGTGTACAATAGTGTATTGTTTTAAATTATTATTTTTTAAAAGTGTATTTGTTGTTTCAGAACACATCCGCCACTTTTATACTAATTGTAATGGAAAAATTCTTTGTATCGTTCAGTTTAATTTTGTCATGTTTGAATTATTAATTTTAAGAAATGATGTCTAAAATATTTTAAATAAATTTTAAAAGGCCACTTCATACTTTCTAAAATTAAATGAAATAAAATAAAAATAAAAGCTTTTCTCCACACATCAATTTCAATATATGGATATCCATTTTATTGGATATCCATATATTGAAATTTATGGATATCCATAAATTTCAATATATGTCTGTAGCCATCTGAGTTTTATTTCTTAAATGCCCTTGTTGCTCACTAACAGGAGAATCACATTTAATGCCTATGTTGTAGGGAAAACCATATGGGCTGTATTTCCAAAATCTTTTAATGAGCAGAAAGCTACCATTTTTGTACAAATTCCCTCGCTCAATCAGTAGCTCTGAGGTCCCTAATGGCTTCCTTTCTCTGATGACCTTTCTATATCCATTCGTTGTTGTTCCATTGAAGATCCTTACGGTTAACAGACTCAGACGAGAGGGTCACTAGTTGTGTTCCCTGGAGCAGAACTGTACTTTCTTATCTTTATCATCCAAGGCTGTTTCAGCACTTTTCGATCTTACGTGCGTTTCCGCATTTCGTGCCAGTAATGAACTTGTTGTGCCAACTTCCTCAGGCACTAATTTCCCCTCGATTACTCCCCCATCGGAAAGGTCGTTAGAGACAAAGGCAATCGCTCTTAGTTATGACCCTTTCAGAAAGATAACAGAGTTTTTTTTTTCTTTGTTGCTGCTCAGAAACAATTAGAGCCGTTTGCTATGGGATGCTCTTGTACGAAAGTAGAAAAGACAGTGATGGTCAGGTAAAAAGATCTTTTCCAATAATTAAAAGATGATCACCGAAAGGCTACGTAGAAAATCTTATGTTAACAGCTTTCGTATTGCTGTTGAAATGCAATCTTTACCCTTAAATAAACACTGCAAAAAATGTCTCAAATAAAAACACTCGCAATTGCTAGTTCATCTATTATAATAATTTTACTGCAAATTGTTTTTGTTAAAATAGCAGAGTACAATTATTGTTGCGATGACTACGCCGTCTAGTGGGAATCTGTTTATTTATTTTTTTAAATAAAATTATTTTTATTAAAATAGCACACTACAATTAGTGTTGCGAAGACTACGCCGTCTAGTGAGAAAACGATATTTGTCATTCCGAATTACGTTAAGTGCGCAAGCGTGAAATTGATTATTAAAGCAGGTTACTATAGCAACGAGTTTAAACTTTTAGACATATTATTTCTGGAAGTGATGAATAAACTTTTGAAAACTGGATGTGAAAGTTACAGGTTCTGTTAATTCTTCTGTAATTAGTTGCTTTTAACGCTGAACAAATAAAATGAGTACTTCACCGATAATGAATACTTTCCAAGTTTTATTTGTTCTACGCTAATTAAGAAATGCAGCACACGCATATAATATACGGTTAATTAACTATGTTAGAAGCCCTAAACAAACATAATAGTGTGTGTTAAGCGGTGAACGAGATTAATTAAATCTCGGCCCACATGAAGCCTATTTGCATCATTCTTATTTAAAAAAAAAATTAAAAAAAAACTGTGAAATAGTCCAGGCCTTAAATAATCAGTATCTATATAAACGTTTAATTATTTATCTATAGAATTAAATGCATATTTTATACAGAAATTTATATGATGAAATATGATCTCAAGTCTTCGTATATAATATCATCGTTAAAGACCGAGACATTATCGTTTGGCTTCATAATTTATTACAGTACCTGGTTCATTTAGCTATCAGCAACTCCATATAGAGGAACTGCAGATAGCTGAAATTATACATTTATGAAAAACGTTAATTTGTCATTTTAACGAAGTTCTTTTGAAATCAATGACATTAGCCTACACGCCTCCAACGTGCGTTATGTGATGCATGCAGACATGTAGCAACACCTATCAGAGATGGGTGCGGACGGTTCAGAAGAGTTTGTCTTCGACCGGAAGTAGAGCATACACGTGTCAGTGATGACTAGCTACTACTATTTGCCTTGACATTAAGTATAATGCCAAGAGTTTGATAACGTGTGTGTAGTTAGTTTACATTGGAGTGATATACTACCCCTTGGAGAAACAGTGTCACAGAAAATGTGACTTCTATGCATTTTATCGTAATTGTTGGCCAGAAAAAAAATGCTCACTGCATTGACTGTGAGGTCTCTGAAGGCCAGTGAACTTCGGTCGGATAATTGTCGATGAAGTAAGTAGCATATTGGGTTGAGACAAAGTCAACCGCGTACTTACATCTTGTGAACGATGGCTTACTACTGTCTCTAAACAATATTATGTCGTTTCGTGTGTGTGTGTGTGTGTGTGTGTACAGTGTAGATTTATCGCTTTCTCTATGCGCCATCCTTGTCTTTCAAATGGCTCAGAGAAAGCAACATATCTTCCAACGACTATAATTTAATCGCATGGAAATAAATACTCATCTTAATCGCTGGTTATTTATTCGCTTTCTTTGCTGTGCAACTCAAATTTGTAATTTTTTAGGATTTCTTTTTCAACTTACCTAACCATGAGGTCAAAATACACTTCCTGGAATGCTTACACCCTCTGTCCAAAAAGAAACCGAACTTTTCGAAACTAGAAGAAACTAGTGGCGCCACCTGTTGTGTCTTTTTGTTGTCGAAAGCGGCAACCTTCATTAGTATTGTGTCAACTGTTTATGACATTTGTTTCATTAGAAGAAGAGTTATAGTGCCAAGAGTGACAGTGTGTGTTGACGAACGGTAGGAAAATGAGTTCCAAACAGAGAACTGCGATTGACTTTTGTGTTAAACTTGGTAAAAGGCAGTGGCGGCTCGTACACAAGCACTACGACACTGCAGCACCCCCAAAGAAAAAATGAAAAATTAAATTTTGTTTGTGTTTATAAAAAATAGCAATGCTTACAACATTATATAAATGCAGTACAACATGTTCAAGGTCACAGCTTACGTTTTGACATTGATTGAATATTTAATGATTGGAATTGTTCGATTAACGCTTTCGATTACGAAACAAATGCACTGCGATCTAACGGCGATATTCGTTTGCGCTTGTCATTGCACGTTACAAGTGATTCCCACATTGCTCGTTTGGGCAGTGTCGCTTACAAATAAATCTTATGCATGCGCGCGTTATTTCTGTGAGATACGAAACTTTTATTATTGGTGTTTGTTCGTGGTGAGGGTGAAATATTTTTAATAAAGCAATTTTTTAATATGTAAATTTATTTATTAATAAATTGGTCACTGATTAGGAAAAAAAGAATTTTTTATTATTTTTTTTATTTTGTATATACAGCACCCCCACTTAAAATTTTCACCGGCTTCCACTGGTAAAAGGTTTACCGAAACGCGTCAAATGCCGCATAAAGCATACGGTGATGAATACTTATCCCCTAATTAAGTTTACGAGTGGCTTAAGCGATTTCAAAGTGGTCGTGAGAAGCTTAAGGATGACGAAAAGCCGGGTCGTCCAAAAACTGGACTGAGCGAAGTTATCATCCAAAAAGTACGTGATTTCATCCAGAAAAACCCAAAATCGTCCGTGAGATTGATTGAAGACGAATTGGGGATTCCAAAATTACCTGTCCACAACATTTTGACCGAGAGTTTGGGCCTTCGTAAATTGAATTCGCGATTTGTTCCCCACAATTTGACTGATGACCAAAACATGTATCGAATTGAACACTGCAAGGATCTCATTAAAACTGCTCTTAAGGACACAAACTTCCTTGCAACGATCGTTACTGGTGACGAAACGTGCTATTTCGAGTATGAGCCCGAAACAAAGCGCCAGAGTGATGATTGAAGACCACCAGAAGAGGGGCATCCGAAAAAAAAGTCGCTTGGGGAAGTCAAAAGTAATGACAATGCTGATTTGTTTCTACGATTCCAAGGGCATTATCCACAAAGAATTCGTTAGTTTTGAAGCAATTGATAGCGAGAATTCATCGCGTATGGCATGGATATCGTGACGACGACCGTTCGTCAAAACACACTGTCACTCTTGACACTATAACTGGGCTTCTAATGAAACAAATGTCATAAACAGTTGACACAAAACTAATGAAGGTTGCCGCTTTCGACAACAAAAATATAAAACAGGTGGCGCCACTAGTTTCTTCTATTTTCGAAAACTTCGGTTTCATTTTGGACAGAGGGTGTATTTGAAGTCATTCACTCTTTATACGCAGAAAGTATAAATGCACACTATATATTATAATACGACTGAAACGGTTCTTATATTGTTCGATACACTACAGCCTCCTGGCTTAGTTGGTATAGACGAAGCCCTTTGGTCAGAAAGATCTTGGTTCGATTCCCGTCCAGGACGTGAGGAACCTTTATCTAGTCTCTTTCGACGAAAGGTGAATTAACCGGTCTCATACGGAGGTAGGGGTTTTTTTTCCCAGCCGGAAACTCGGCATTTTTGTCCCCCAGAACATACAAACCAACCCCAGTATATATATATATATTCTTAATCCCTCATTAGGAGGGCTCAAACGCCCCCCCCCTCCAAAGGGACGTGGGAGAAAGGGGGGAACACTTACGAATATTATTATTATTATTATTATTCAGTGCAATATTTCTTAAAATGTTTTCAGTTTCGACAATGCTCTTCGGTTGGAAACACCTGGGTTCGAATCCCGTTTATCACGCGAACAACTTTTATCCGGCTACCTCACCTCTGCAGGTGAGTTAGCTGATCTCATACGGGAGTTGCAGATTTTTTTTTTTCTCCCTGAAACTTGGGTTTTCACTCCCTCAAAAACAAACAAACTTACCCTTAGAGATATGAAGCAGAGGAGTGACAAGCCGACTACATTAATTGCCTAAAACCCTTGATTAGAGGACTCAACCCGTCTGAATGGACAAAAATTGGATGAATGGATGGATACTTTCTTAGTTGATAATTAATTTGTATATTTTCGACACAAATAATATGTTTTGCTCATTCACGAATTCGCTTTGTTATAATGAGGCAGAATAGGCTTAACTCTGATAAAATACTGGCAAGGAGAATACTGATATTTTGATTGATTTTGTTCTTCGTGTTTCCATCAAGCTGGTTACGTCACAGTATCTTTAAAGCCAATCAAAGCGTTAGAAATGAAATAAATAAAAATTTTACAAGAAAAGTCGCCAATGTCTGTATTTTTTTTTTTTTTTTTTGATTTCCTACGAGACTGACTTCGCTGTTGTGTTTACCCGTCTCATCGACCACGTCTCGAATGCGAAGAGGTCACGGTGATTATGTCTTGGCAGTAAATGGCTTTACGTGTATCAATATTTTAAGCGAAGATTGTGGTTTCGTGCTATTTGGTTGCTGAATTCATTCAGTATTTATAAAGTGGCAAGAAGGTTTGGGCTTTTAGCAGACTCGGGTGACATTCCACAAATGTCACATGGCGCATTTCTACTAGAAACGACACTCAGTGCGCAAGTTGGATAGATAATGCAGCGCGAGCCCTTTAGTTTAAAAAAAAAAAAAAAAAAAGAAATTTCTTCCTCTGTTAAAGGTGAGTTAGCCAATCTCAGGTGAAAGTGGGTTTTTTATTTGATTTTTATGGCGCAAAGACATCAAGGGTCATGCCGCGCCAGGACACGGGTTACTAGGACAATCACAAGCATCCATGCCCTTGTCAGGATTCGAACCCACAGTCTCTTGGGTGGAGAGCGGATACGCTAACCACTCGGCCAACCAGGCCGGCTGTGAAGGTGGTATGACTTTTCTTCCAAGATAACTGGAACTTTTCATTCTGCAAAAGACAAACCTGCCTTTGAACATCTGCTGGCGTCATTCTATACAAAACTCACCACACAAAATCGCTCACATTAAGTGGTCCGAATGATGGCTGTTAGATAGTATTGTTCCAAAGAATGATTGCACTCGAATCACCTTAGAAATTACCTAGGACTTGTAATTAGCGGAGGCTAACATCTCCAACCTCATCTAGACATCGTTAGGGTCGATAAGAGATCTATATGTTGATCAGGACAACCAATCAACCGGGAAGAGGTCTAGTGTTTATAGAGTATAGGAATGTCTTGGGCATGGATATTTGTGATTGTCTGTGAAAATACCAGAGATGGGCAATAGATGGCATTGTGTAGATGATGATGATGGTAGGTGTAGTTCGCTGTAGTTGGTGGATTGACTGGTGGAGACGGAGAGTTATGGAGTGGATGCCCTCCCTCCATGAGTCTTTGGGCTCCTTGGAGGTGTCACGTAATAATAATAATAATAATAATAATAATAAAGGAAGAATTTCAAATACAAGTGATTTGATTGTTTTAATGGCCGCATTAGTTAATTTGAAAGAAGTCGAGCACTATTATGAGGCAAAAGAGCAGTCTTATGGGTTTATAACAGACTTCATTCACTTTGGAACCATTCTGTCTCTTCGTACAAGTTTTCTAATACATCACACACATATTACTCATATAGATTTCTTTTGTTACATTTCATCTCTTTATTTTGCAGTAATTAATATGTAATTACTGCCAAACAAGTCGGGGGAAAAAATGAGTGCATAAACACCTCATCGGTTCTAGCCAGCTTAATTGCTTACGAAGTGTTTCATTGTTTGATTATATTTAGCTATAAAATTTTCGGCTTGCAATATTTATCCATGCTCTTTAACTGTAGTCATTTAAAAGGATTCTCAGAAATATTCTCAAGGTTGTCAGCATCACACTTGTTGCTTTGTTCACAATTCCAAAGCATATCGCGCTAATGCGTAAGAAACAGCTGGAACAGTCCCACGAGACACTTAAAGACACTCGAATGCATTATTTATATCTTTAGTCAGGGGGATATCGATTACTCATGAGGTAACCTAACAGGACGACACCTTGCGTGCTTAACAAAATATCGATAATCTATAGTCAGTCTGTCCAAACGGGTGGTCTCCTGTAATTGAATCATGGCGTACACAACGGAAACATCATACAAGTGATAGGATTTCTCAAGGTGTTGTCTGTTATTTCTGGCATTCTAAACTGACTTATAAATGTTCATTCTCTTTTTTGAAATTATGTACTTACTGATTGTGATTGAAACGTGCGGCACTAGGGGTCGCTTTATTTCTAGGATTTTTGGAGATTAAATAGTGGTCAATTTTAAAATTTCTCAATGATCTTTACTCCAGAATTAGCTCTCTCTCTCTCTCTCTCTCTCTCTCTCTCTCTCTCTCTCTCATTTCTGATTGTATTTCTAGATTCATCTTTGAAGACAGTCCAATATCCCGCGTTCTTAAAAGGCGTCCTATCACCTTCACTTTAGTTATTTCAAAAATAGTGGAAAAGTTCATCAAGGCCAACTTATTTATTGGTCCACTTAAAAGTGCACCATTTGACCACTGATAAAATGGAAGTGCACCATTTTATCAGTGATTAAATGGTGCACTTTTAAGTTGAACAATAAACAATCAGTGGAACAATACACTGATAGTTAGCATAAATTCTATAGCTCTTGATTCGTAGCATCTTTTTTGCCTATGTCATCTGTCTCTGGACATACAATGGGAGGATTTAAAGAAATTCAAATCTCGCCATTTCCAGGACATTTGATTAAGTATAGAATGGTACCAAATTTTGGATAATTTCCCATCGTACAGTCTTTCTTCTCTTTTTTTTATTGGATAACTACCTTCCCCCCTATTTTTCCCCTATTTCCTCCTATTGCGTTTTCTTGTTATCTCCCCATCTGATATCTCTCCTTCCACACACCAGAATGCAATGTCATCAACATAGCTCTGCATGGTGACAGTTCATTCTTTCTCGTTTCACGAAGCCTTACAACGCTCCAGCAAAATAAAAGTTTCATTTCCAGCCTGTTCAATTGATGGTCTTCATACCATACTCCAACAGAGAAATACGAGCCAGTCAAATGTAATACAACAAAATGCAATCCTTGTTTCTTACAGAAATGATCTCTCTCTCTCTCTCTCTCTCTCTCTCTCTCTCAATTCGTTCCTCAGACAACACTAGATATCCCTTCTGAAATAAGGATATTTGTTTTTATGTTCTGCATCTTTACAAATCTGAAGATTTTCTATTCTAGTCGTTACTTCGATCTTGAATAAGTTCTTCTTCACATATTAGGCCTCGTAGCCTGTTACGGTGCTATCCTTAGCCCTTCCAAACCGTACCCGTCCCGAGGATAAGATGGCTTTGAATAAGTTACTTCATATAATTCTCAAATCTTTCTTTCTCTAGAATAAGGTTTCGCATTTGGAATGATGAATTTCAACAGAATAATATTTTGTTCTTTGATCTTCTTGTTTGTTAATGTTTATTACACCAAAGCAACTGAAATGAGATACGTATATACTTGTATATCATGGACGTTAAGTGCGTGTGTTCTCCAGTCGGTTTATCTGTTTTATGATGATAAAAAAAACCTTCGATCCCAATAGAACTAAAATTCAAAAACGATCAATCTCCAAATCTCCAAATCCGTTTTTCTTCTCTTCCTACTTCCAATTTGTAACGTTTCTCTACAATCAGCAATAATTATTCCACCTCTGTTTGATTTTCATTTCTGTTCAGTTCCATTGCATCCCTCGATTTAGTTTTCCAAATGCATCTTCAGCAGTGCCCAAGGTTTGAGGGCAGCAGTGAAAGTGATGTCTTACAGCTGTAGGAATAAAACGTAATCTTAGGAAAAAAACTTTGGAAGAAATAGAGATACTTGCTAAATCAATTAGAAAAAAAATTACGATGGCATTATGTTGCAAACTTATTGTGAAGATTATTATGACTGTTGCAGTTCAGGTAAACCAAAAAGGTAATCACACCGAAGAGCAACGTAATAGGGACAACATGTGTAGAGAATGGCTAGTTAAGTAGTCCACAGACAGAGATATTATCTTATATCTCATCTGTACATGACACTCGATGCGGGATGGATCTTATAAACCAGGATGTTAAGACAACGCGTGGAGACATTATAGAACCACTTGACCTACAATATCTCTGTTAAGAAACAAACTATGGAAGGAGATTATAGGTAGAGGTCTCAGCGAATCTTTCATTCTTCTATATACCACTTGTTAGTGTGTTTGGGAATAATCCATCTTGTCTTGTATTCAATTGTATGTCCAAAAAATCTTGAAATGACTTCTCCTTCAGAATGCCTTTCCTCAGAGCCAAGCAGTTCCTGCGGATAGGGAAAGGGTGAAATCAATCGAATAAGGCAGCTGTGGAGGGAACCATAGTGTGCTTTGCTTGGGTTGTCCGCTAAGCACGTGTCCAGAGGTCACCAGGCTTAGAGGATAATAGTCATCTCGCAGGAAGATTGTTATTTAGACAGTACTACGAGTACAAGGTGTTTTTATGATTAGGATACAATATTGCCAGTTTATTTTCCGCCTCCAAACTTGCTACTCCTAAAGTGCCTTAGTTGCTTAGAAGGTTATGACGCCTCTGGCTTCAGATGCTCTTAATCTAACCACTTTCTTGGCTAATAATTCCTGGACATATAATTCCTGCTATGACTCATTGTCATGATGCAAAAACCAGATGCTGGAGGATCACTGACGAAGTTGTTTCGCCCAACTACACATTGAAGGCATTGGAAGGTGAGTCTGGTCTTAGGAAAAATATTCCCGCGAATCCAAACTCTCCAAGTCAAAGAAAGAAAGCCTCGATGTTGCTGAAAGCCATTAGCATTGTCTTAATATTTGAATGGATGCACCTACCTTGCTTTTTTGCAATATTTGAATATCAATCAAATGCATTGGATCGACTGGATGGCTAGTCGTATGCATACAACTAACCAATAATGTTTTACTGTTCACCGTCGTGTTGTATGTTAAAGCAAGATTAACAATACTATGCTTGCTGTGCAGAAAGTTGAATCAAATAATCTACAGAGAGGCAAAGCAAAAATAAATAAATAAATAAATAAAATAAAAACAGATACCGCAGGGCCTCCATAGCTCAGTCGGTAGAGATGATGTCATTCCTTTGGTTGGAAAGATGTAGGTTCGATTCCCATCTATGACTCGAATAAACCTGATCCTGTTTATTTCCGTAAACAGGATCAGGTTTCTCAAAAGCCAAGTTACTTCGCCGTGACAGGTCATTGAGCCTAACACAAAAGGAAAGACGACAGGACCACATTCTATACCTATTGTGAAAAATTGCCTAAAATAAATTCATAAATTTAACAGTTAATTAACTTTTACAAAATATGTATTGCGAATCTGAGTCAAAACAAGGTAAAATAAGTCATTGATTTCCTACTTGTTTTTTTTTTCGAGTTAAATGATTGCGTTTCTTAAAAGTCAATCGCAGCATAAATATTTCAAGAGTTGAGGAAAAACAGTGATAAAAGAAGCTTCTATCGTAATCCATCCCACAAATAACCCTAAAAAAACCTGAAGATAGAATGGACACGATCAGCTTCGCTAGGATTTTATTCTTTGAATTGATAAATGCCATACATCAATATTGATTAGGGATTTGCCTAATCTCTGTGCGAAAGCAACTAACACATTATATATCGCAGCCTTGTTTTATATTTGATCATTAAACAGAATGGAACTGAGCCAGTAAGAAATGTTGGTATTTACGAGGATATGGAATAAGATGAAACCTAAATTAGAATAATTCTTTCCCTTTCGCTGCCACTCCGTTACTATAGCAACGTTATGTAAACAGTTCTTTGTTTTTGTTTTCAGAGTTCCGAGATTTCATGACAGATCCATTTGTTATTGCAGTATAAAATTCTAGTGGCTTATCTGTGTTATTTTAACTAAAATCCAACGGATTCGTTCGACAAACTCTGAATGATTATGTTATTTTCAGATAAATTCGCTTTCGACCACGCTGTGCAACTCTTATTTTGGTTTAATGTACAATCAGTACGCCTTTTCCACATCTTCATTGCATTTAGATGTTTATAACCGATATCTCATTTGTTACCAACCTCAGTTAAGCTTTTGATATGTTCTAAACATAATCCTCAATTCTTTATATGAGTCTGGTATACGTACAACGACCGGTGTTTGTGGAAACAAATCCCTAGCCATCCTACTTATATAAGAGTAGGAAATGGTTCGAATAGTTGCTGTCCAGCCAGCAGTAAAAATTAAGGGCTATAATGTCAAAATTGCACAATCTCAAAGTTTGTAGAATGCCATATTTCTTAGTTAAGTATATTCCTGTCAAAACCATCTATATTTCTTATAAAAAATTATAATCTTTTATAAAATTCATTTTAAAAGTGCACGAACTGTATAAAAGTAGTGGTCAAAAAATAAATTTTTAAAAGTATCTTTTTTTTTTAATGTTTATTTATATAAAGAAATCTATATAATATATAAAATTATTTATATATCTACAATGGAAGAATGCGTTAACATTATTTCTTGAGTTTTCACGTAGTTTTTTTTATGAAGCGAAAAAAATCTTAAAAATGCATTGAATTATTTGAGTCCTTAAAAGGACTGGCTTAAAGGGGAGAAGCAAGAATGCTTTTCATATTCCCCGTTATCTGTAGAGGACAGTGTAAGGATAAGATGTTATTGAACTATATAAATAAAGCTCTGATCATGGCAGGAGGATAACAGCAATAGCCGAGCCTCAGTTAGAACTTCATTGGCTACAGCACTGCCATATGTAAAGGTAAAGCCGTCTCTAAAAATTCGGACGATCCCTAGGCCACTGAATCGTGGGAGAAAGACCGTCCATCTCAACATTGGCTCCACTCAGTGATGGCCTTCCACCTACCACCACCACCGAGCAGAACCGCTCATATTCCGAAGAAAAGCATTCACCGGGCCGTGCCGGAGAACACTTTCCCCGGAGACTCAAATTGCTCCCTTAAGGCAAAAACCTTAAGTGAGCGTACTCATAACTCTCGAATCTCAGCACCCCAGGGGGTAACAGCAACAGCCGAGCCTCAGTTAGAACTTTATTGGCTACAGCATTGCCATCCATTACCCTCCAAGGGTATTAATCACCGACTGTTTAAGTAAAGGTGAACTCAAAAAAATTCGGACGATATCTTGGCCACTCCATAGTGGGCGAAAGACCGTCCATATCTCAGTGTTGGTTCCACTCAGTGACGGGCCCCCCCGACCACCGAGCAGAACCGCTCAAATTCCGAAGAAAATCATTCACCGACAAAGCCCCTCAGCGGGCCGTGCCGGAGAACACTTTCCCCGGAGACTCAAATTGCTCCCTTAAGGCAAAAACCTTAAGAGAGCGAACTCAAAACTCTCGAATCTCAGCGCCCAAGGGGGTAACAGCAACAGCCGAACCTCAGTTAAACTTGATTGGTACAGCATTGCCATCCATTACCCTCCAAGAGTATTAATCACCGCATCTCCCGGTCGATCCCTCAAGTTTTGAATTATGAATTATTTGAATATGGCGGTAGAATTATTAGGATATATTTATATGGAATACTTAAAGGTTTATAATATTTTCAGAAATTCCAAAAAAAGCTTGAGAAATATAAATAATATTTTAAAGTTTTAAGTAAAATATAAGTAACATTTCTATTTTATAGAAAAATCATATAGATTTTTTGATAAAGCAGGTAAAATTGTATAAATACAAAATCCACATCACATCCAACTTAACCCTAATTCATCCTTCAAACATCTCTCTTCTTCCTTCTTTAAAAAATTCGGCTATGCCACTTAGAAAATCTTCGATGTAATATATTCGTCAGTCTCCAAAAATGCACTGATGAAGTATTTCCTGAGCAGCGTTGTATGACCTTTCATCTCCAGTCAAATTTTGTTATTTGCTCTGAAGCAGAGCATCACTGCCAGTTCATCGAGACTCGTGTTGCCCTTGGAAAATGAACAGAGCGAAATAATTACTGTTTCTATTACTAACAGAGTAGCTTGCATTGTTCCACGCAGTATCCGAATTCGAAGTAACCTTTTGTAATAAAGGAAAAAAAACTCTCTGCTCTCCAGAATATATTAACCCTTTATTCTAGCAAACTACGTCAAAAAAGATTTCTCTTTCTGCAGTTTCGTTTTTCTTTTTTTTCTTTTTCATTGAATAAATCAAAAGCAGGCAGCCCAGTAATTGCATAACGTTTAGCATTTTCACTGAAAGAGACTTTCTTAGATTTCTGTGCTTCAATGAACTTTCAAAAGAAAAAAAAATTAATGATAACTTTAATAATAGAATTCTCTTCTACAGTCATCACTTCTTTTTTTTTTAACTGAAGGACAAGAATCGTGAAGAAGCGCGATATCTGCTCATTACTGTGGTTTATAGCTTTAAATAGGGTCATTTGATGGTGAAGAACACTTCTTAGGATTGTGTACCTTTTTTTTTTTTTCGGGAGCATCAAGCAACTTCGTTCATAAAACGTGCTGTAATATGAGTCATAAAAAGCACATCGGCACTTTAAACATTGAGAGGTTTAAAACCGCATCCAGTTTTGACGATATTCCATCATCCTGCGGGTGTTTTATGGTGGTTTTTGAACACGTAAGGACGCTACCTGGTACTGCTTCCAGTAGATGTTCTCGTATAAAATTCAAAACGTGAGTGTACTTGTTTAATTTTTCATAACTTCTGCAACCTTGTAGTCCTCGTCTCCTTCAAGACTGAAAATATTAGGAGACATAACCGTGGTTATGTCTCCTCATATTCCTAGATGTGAATACATTTTTTTTCCCCTCTCTGAGAACAAACTTAAGAAAAAAAATCGCCTCATCATTGAGTACTCTGTTTTATTACGTTTCCCTGATCAATGTTTTGTGGCATCTTTGAAGTGGCTCACATTCAACCACGCACGAGAGTAACATGCTATGTTTGAGAACTTCGTAAAATGCTACCATTATATACGATGTGATGACACAGACTGGAATGTCTAATTTTTTTATAATCCATCGTATCTCGAGAGGTGCTGAAGTTTTCGCCAATTGCATTGATTTCGTATAGTTCGAATAGCTGTTAAGGTTTCGGGTTGTTGAAGGTTGTTTCTTTTCTGCGATAAGATGGAGATTGTGTCACCACTTTATTTAGTTGTACAGTATTTATGAGTATTTATTGCTATATGAGTATTCAACACGTGAGTATTTATTGCTATACTAAGTTTTTTCCGTTATTCATCTATTGCACTAAAATTAATATTCGCAATCCTTCAGGGGTGCACGTTATCACTTATCCCCTTCCACGTGCGCGCACGCACGCACACACACACACACACACACACACACACACACACACACACACACACACACACACACACACACACACACACACACACACACACACACACACACACACACACACACACACACACACACACACATAACCTGTCTGTATACGTTACTTCCATCTGTAGTCAGTTCTAGACAACGCAATGATCATAAAGTATGAAGATGTACAGAATTAGGGTTAGTATGTCAGTTCTGTAGAATGAAAAAAAAAAAAAAAAACACTAGTTTTTTTTTTTTTTTTTTAACTGAACTCATCTTCAGTTGAAAAGTCATTATTAAGGTTCCTTGTATCCCAAACAGAATTCGAACCAGGTCTTTCCAAACGAAGTGCTAATATCGCGAAGTCCTCGCATTGTGCTGTGGAGATGTTAATTGAGGAGGTCGTTTTACTGATAGGTTCATAGTGCTTAGAATGACATGGATTGCAAGATCGCTAGTTACACACCTACACTGCTACAAACTTCGAATTGGTCTCCTTTCAAGTATGCTATAACGTTAAAATATCAATATCCATTTCAGGTTACTTAACTTTTGGTCAGCGACTTAAAATTCAGAACGGAAAAACTGGGACTTTGGATTCATTCATGGGATTCAAGTGACATCAAACATCAATAAATGCAGAAATACTAACTTGAGCTAATAATTCGTGCACTTATTAATCCATTTGCGTAGATTCGCTAATAAGTTGTTTCCATCAGAAATGACTAGGTCATAGACTTCAAAATTGCGGTTTGTGATGTTCTTTATTTGGAACTAGCAGTCATTAAGGAGAGCATCTAAAGTCAATCACCAGCGTAGACTGTTAAATAGGCCAAGGTAGTTCAATGTTGAGACTCGCCCTTATGGGTACTCCCCTACAATTTGACACTGCAGGGATGCACGCGCCCTACTTTAGGGAAAGTACATCTCACAGAGAAGTACCGGGTGATTATAAAATAACGTCAAGTGTTCAGAGCCCTCTAGCGAGTAATGTATTGGACGAAGCATACCAATATTCGGTAGACGTACACAGTGGAACACGGGGATTCGATTTAACGAAAAAAAAAAAAAATACCAAAAGACGCCAACAGGGGAAAGTTTGGCACTGTTTACCGAATAAAATGCATTAATTTGCATTATCACGTTTCTTGTGAGCGATCATGCAATAAAAGGAAAGCCTGTGAGATGTCTTATCATTCGTAGACGAACTGCTTTTCGATGCCTCTCACCTTACGTGAGCGTGCTTTGTTAGTCAAACTCTATTATCAGCGGAACAATAATGCCAGTGCTTGTCTTCGTGATTTTCGGCGTATGAAAAATTTACGAAAAGGACCGATTAGCGTAACAAACTTACGAAAACTGATTCGGCGATTTGAAACTACTGGAACTTTAGCGGTGTAGGTAAGCAGGGGACGCAAACCAATCAATCACCAACAAGTTGAACAAGTTGCAACTGCTATTGTGGAACAGGAGATGACAAATGTGCAAGGTACCAGCAGTGCACGAGCAATATCCTGGCAAACGGATATCGCATACACAACGGTGTGGAAAATCCTACATCAGATGTTGAAGTTTTACCCCTATACAATCGGTCATCTTCAAGAATTGCGCCCTGGTGATGCATTTGAGCTGCAACTAATCCGCACATGTGTCTGCAGATGCCTATCCACTCCCCCAAGGTCACAGTGTGGTGCGGATTTACGGCATCTTTTATCATCGGTCCATACGTTTAGGAGGAAAATCGCCAAAATGGACCAGTGACCTGTTCTGTCAATGCTAACAGGTATGCCAATATGCTACAGAACTTTGTGGTTCCACAACTGCAGCAAACAGGATGTCTCGATTCGACCATCTTCATGCAGGATGGTGCACCACCCCCCACATCGGACTTCAGGTACAGCGTGTTTTGCGACAACATTTCTCTGACAGAAGAATCATTAGTCGTGTATTTCCCATGCCATGGCCACCGAGATCGCCTGATCTCAATCCTTGTGACTTTAGGCTGTGGGGATTACTTAAAAGCATTGTGTATCAAGGACATGTACCTGATATTCCAATTTTGAAAGATCGAATAACGTTACACGTGAGACAAATCAATTCCAATATGTTGTGAGCCACTGTGAAAAATGTCGTGCACCATATGCAATTCCTGGAACATCAGAATGGTGGTCATATTGAACCTCATTTGTAATTAACAATAAACGTCATGAAATTGATGTATGCTGTCTCTCATTTGCCATTTAGTCATTCATTAGTCACACCTACTAAAATTAATTTGGCAGCGCTTAAATTTCCCCTGTTGGCGACTTTTGGTACTTTTTTCCCGTTAAATCGAATCCCCATGTTCCACTTTGTACGTCTACCGAATATTGGTGTGTTTCGTCCAATACATTACTCGCTAGAGAGCTCTGAACACGACGTTATTTTATAATCACCCGGTATATAAAGAAGTATATATATTTTATTTGGATTTTGAAGTTTAAAAAGGGAAATAAAAAGAAAAACAAAGTAGCTCGGTATTTTATAAGATCCTTGCACAGGTTGTTTGAATTTAACACGTTAATGGAAGATGGTGGAGATTTCAAAAGGGTTTGATTAAACAAATTGAACAGCGATCTACCGATGATGAATTGCGTTTGAAGACATGCGGGTCAACGTTTTCAAGTGACAGTTAAGAAATCAATACTCTTCTCTTATTAATTCATTTGTAGTATCTGTAATGTAAGTTTTTATTCTTTTCACGTGCTAACTTTTGTGAATACGCTTATTTCGAGAAAACCAGAATAGACAGCTAATTGTACAGAGTGTGAGGTTAACAGTCATCCAAAGAATATTCGTCTCAACTTAGTTCAGACTCGAACACCACACACACACACACACACACACACACGATCTCTCAACCTCTTCTTATCCATCGTATCCATTGAAGTTCACATCTTGCATGAAACCAAAACTCGTTCTTTCAAAATTATACAAAGAATACTTTCAGGGACCTTTGATGTGGTCTCATGCAGTATTCATTAGGAACAAATGCATAATGTAGGTCCACAGTCCTCTGCTACTATGCTTATAGTGTTTACGCCGTAATGGTCTTCCTCTTCTATTGGCGAATCTTCGTTTCCGCTAATGACCGCCGCTCTCTTTGGAATTGTTTACGACAGTGCAGGGTAGCTTTCGCTATCTCTTCCGGTACATCCACTCGCTCCGACTGAAAAGGATAACACTATCGTTTGCCTTGTAGCCGCTCTCTGAACTTTGCGACACTTTCCGTGGATCGCCGGCTACGAGCAATAGCTTCTTCTCTTCAACTCCACCCTGTTGGGCGTTCCTTTATTTCGGAAACCTTTCACGGAAGTTACCCATTTGTTAAACGAGGGAGATGAGAGCGCGTCAGGCTGGTGCCAGTCTACTGACACACTTCTGGGAGCTTCGTTTGCAGGTTATTTTTTTGCTAACTCTTCACCCGGTACCCCAGTGCTCCACCTACTTTCCTTATTTCCATGCAAATACAGGTTTTAAAGTAGATGCAGTGAAGGTGGGTTTGAGGAACTTTTAGTTTTCAAATTTCCTAGTTCGTGAAGTATTTACGAGCGCTGCTGGTAAACAGAAGTAGTATAGTATGTAAAGTAGATATAACCTCTGACCCATAAGTTTTTCTAAAAGTCGATAAAACAATGGTTGTACATCCTGTTTCGTTATCAAATGCATGCAGAACTCCAAATCGAGAAATGTTTTGGGGCTGAACGGAAGTGGAATTTGCAATAATCAATATTCATACTACCACACGAATAAAATTCGCTTAGTAATATGAATGCCTCTTGTTATTAATTGCGTTTAGCTAATCAGAATATATAAGGATGCAAACAACTATTTTTTTCCTGGGCAATGATTGAAATGTAAACCATTACTTATCTCTGGAAAGAAAGGACGTCCTTACGAACATTAAATATGTTATTTGTGTGAAGTGCACAAATACTGGAAGCATCGTATATACTATGCAATAAACTAGCGCTTCCTAACTGTGGGCAGAGGCCCATTTGGGGCCGTGAAATACTGAAAACGAATTTAACATTTGTACTGCAAATGTGCAATAACAATACATCTCTCTATATAAAAAAATATAAGATAATGTGTCATGTCAAATGTGTACGTAAGATGATAAAAATGTAATATTTGCATTTGATTTTTGCAATATTCGCTGTGTATGTTTTGTACTGAATATAAATATCATAAATATTATAATAATATGTCTGTATTACGATTTTTTTTTTCGATGGGGGGCGTGAAATATTTAAATTTTTCCAAAGGGGCCTTTACATCATAAGTTTGGGAAGCACTGCAATAAATAACACAAGGTACACCGTGACCTTAAGCAAAATCTCTCTCTCTCTCTCTCTCTCTCTCTCTCTCTATATATATATATATATATATATATATATATATATAGATATGACGCAATGCATATTGCGTTTACATGGTCCAATGTACGAATAATTTATTTTATTTTTAGTTTAGCTCTCATTAATTTAATTTCTCTCTGAAATAATAATGTAACTTATTCACTTATAGTTTATAAGAATAATATTTTAATTTTTTTAATTATTTTCTAAATTATAAAGAAAGAAAAAAAAAACATATTGCATACACAACTTCAAACTTTCCATAGCACAATATTATAATTAAAACAATGACTAATTTTCCTCATGCCGTGACTATAATGTCAAAATTTTAAGGTAGATGTTTTCTTATAATTCACATACCGTACAATAATAATACAAAATAAAATATAAAATAATATGCATTGAGCTTCCGATATAATTATAATTATTGCATTTGAAATATCGCTGATAAAGCTTTGTCTAATCTAATATAACATGTAAATGGATTTACAATGTTCACAAAATATTTTTGTGGACAAAGTAAAATTCCCCGCATACTGTTACGGTACAGATGGTCTTCAAAATTTGAAGGGGTATTTTTGAAATTCTACCACCTGAAGACATCCACAAACAACATGCAACAGTGGAATTCGACCTACGGGCCTGTTAGCTGGAAAATGCTGATACAACTCAATAAGCCAAGCAGGCCTTTTATACTACTGTAATTTGACGCAGCTGTTATAATTTAAGCTAATGGGATAGGTCAAAGGAATGTCGAAATCTTTTTTGAGATTTGGACTTCATATATTGGTATGTGGAATTACGACTAAAGCCACCAGGCCAGTTAAAAGCAATATTACAATTTTAATTAAACCCCTTACCTGGTTTTCTACTCTTTCTGTAATTAATCTTTCCCTTTTACCTATGTCTATTCGTTCCTTTTACCACCAATCATTTAATATTGGATCTTTTCTTTATATAATTCCAAATTAAGTAATGTGTTTTGTAGACTACTCCGAAATAACTTAAAATGTGCAAACGACTTGAGAATAATAATAGGCGTTAGCGCCATCTATGTTTTATCAAGTTTGGTAATATTTCGTCTCGTGATTAATTAATTAATAATTATCCCGTTATGAAGTCATTACCGCATACAAAAATATAGGAAATAGCTCTGATCATGAATCGATTAGTTGCTAAAGTGTTACCAAATGTCCAATTAAATAAAAAAGAAAATTAATGAAATAACACAAGTTATTAACTTTGCATTCGCTAAAAGGGAAACAAAATTCACTTGAACCGTAATCATTTTAACTTTGAAGTTATTCTCATTCACGCACGAGGTACCGATATCTTTCTACCCACAAGAGCGTTGAATAAAAGAGCAAACATGCGCCTTGCGATGACGAAATCCAATAGATTTTTGTCTGGAAAATTTGTTCTCCGTGTTGCCGCATGGCGTGCTTTGTAAAAACATACATCAGCTGTTTTTTTCACGTAGCATAACCAAATGCGAGCAGATATTTCTTGCGAAAGCGAAGACGCTGAAAGGTCATCATTACCGAAATAAGACGTTGACTTAAAACACGATACATCCTTTTATCTGGCGAACACAATGAAAACAAAATAGTGTTTATAAAACACCTGGACCAGGTGTTTTTGTTGTCGTTCTTCAATGAAATTCTTCCGCCTTTTATAAGAATCGATGGATTCGCGCACACTCCCTAAATGCACGAGCAACAACTCTTTTCGGCAAGAGTGAAAGTGATATATTTATTTATTTTATTTTATTTATTTATTTTTTTTTTTAATCGTATCGTATGTGAAGCATTTTTACGGTGGATGAGAAGCAAGTTGTCGCTGATCGAATTTCTAACTTCGGTTCGTGTCGCCTCTTCTTGTTTTTAATGAAATTTATGGGATGCTTTGAGGTTTAATCACTGCGATTCGTTTTATTAATCTGAAATGTTCGCCGAGGCTTAAGAAAGTTTGGCTAATAAAGAAGTTGTGGGAGAGTGGGTGGGGGAAAACTATTTGTAATTAAGTTCTTTGAGGCTTCAGATTATTTCTCAGTATAGAAATACAGAAAAGCAATTTCGTCACCCAAACAGATGCTCGTGGAGAAAAGAAAGAAAAAAAAAAAAAGAAGAAGAAGAAGAAGAAGAGATTCTTAGACCTTAAACACTTAAAAACAATTGTTGATATTAAAGAATTTTTTGGTGTTTTTTTTTTTTTAATCTCATAATTTAAGCTATCGTTTACTCTTTAGGATCTTAGGTGTTGATTTCGTCAACTAACATCCTCCTTTTCTCTCAAATTTCTTAGCTAATGGTTGTCCGTGTGTGAAAGGTCAAAGGATACATGAGGGCTAATAATAATAATAAAATATGACAGCAATTATGAAACCCAAAATGTAGTACTTTTGAGTGATTAGAGGTTAATCAACACTCTTAGAGACTGTTACGAATTGTGGAGCGATAATAGATCGAAAAAAATCGGTATGAATGTCTGTGTTTTCAAGTGTTTGGCGAATATCGAAATGATCGCTTGGTTGGTTGGTTGAATGGTGGACAGTTCTTCCGTTTTTCAACTGACCGCTGGTTCAAACCACATGCATGGATGTTTCTGATTGTCTTTGGGTGGGAGATGAATTCATCGCTTTGTGTGCGTACACCACTACAACCCCCACTCTTATTGGAGACCTGAAGTGGTTTTAAAAAGTTCCACGTGATCTCAAGAGAGGGGGTTTCTGCAGTATGCAATCCTTATTCCATAGTAGTAATACTAAATGTACCATAAGTATGCGGCTCTTCATAGGTGGGATTCAAATTAAAATATATAAATGGATGCTAATATAATGAAATATATTGTGCGGTGTTCGTACAGACTTGGCGGCTAAGTTGCAGGAGGAAGAAGAAATGCATCCCCAATTTAGCCTTATGAGTACTAAACAAGTGATCATTATGAGTGACTTTAATTATCTAAACATTGATTGGGTAGAAGAGAAATCTCACGATAAAAAGGAAGAGCAATTTAGTGAATTTTTGCGAGACAACTTTCTGAAGCAGCTTGTGAAAGAAGGAACTCGAGGTCAAAAAGTGTTGGATTTGTTCAGAGCGTCAGACGGGATCTTTTTTGAGAATATGGCTATTTTATCCCCAATTGGTGACAGTGATCATGCTATGCTTTCTTGGGAAGTATCTAATTGTATTGATGCTCTGATTAAAACAGGTTACATGCTGAACTACAAAACTGGAAATTACGATCAACCCAGGAGAATACTATCTTTGGTCCCATGCTATCAGTTACTGAATAGGAAAAAGGTCAGCAATGCATGGGAATCTTTGATTTTATGAGGCGGTATCTGAATGTATCCCTAGTGTTCGAAGAATAAATAGGCTAGGAGTGAAATGGATGTGCAACCTTATCAAGCAAGAGATCCACATGAAGATGATGATGTGGAAAGAATACCGTGAGAATAAGAGTGAGAGGAGTCATGAAATATATAAAGCTCAGGCCAGAAAATAACAAGTATTGTGCGGAAAGTTAAATCGGAGTATGAAAAGAAATTGGGCATGCATTTAAAGGCAATCCAAAAGAATTTTATCGTTATGTCGCAAGCAAAAGAAAGAATGAATGTGGAAGAATAACTTTATTGAATGCAGATGGTACACGAGTGTCGAAAGCTAAGGAGGTTGTTCAGTTAACGAGTGCTCAATTTGCTAAGATATATCAGCCAGGTGTATGTAACATGGTGCACAGTGCTACTGCTACACTGGATGAAGAGTTAAGAGTTTCGTGAAAATGAGGTTGAACAGCAGCTGCATAACCTGGATAAAAATTTGTGAATGTGGACAAATGGAATATCAGCCGTTTGCTAAAGGAATGTTCAGCCGAATTGGCTAGGCCTTTCACATGTTTGTATAACTTGAATCTCAGCTCAGGAATGGAAGGAATGTATGATAGATCCATTGTACAAGGATGACGCAAAAACTAATATGTCTAACTGCCGACCTATCAGTATCTCTGGTGTGCTAGTGAAGATTTTAGAGAAGTTGGTAAGAACTCGCTTACAGAAATGGGTAGAACAAACAAGCTATACTCTGCAAGGAGCAACATGGGTTTACTAAAGGAAGGTCATGTTTTAGCAATTTGCTCATATTTCATAACAATGTTACGGCAGAATTGGATAAAGGGGATGGATAATCAATGATAATGTTGGATTTTTCTAAAGCATTTGATAGAATACCACGCGAAAAGCTGTTGTATAAACTGGAGAATATGGGATTGGAATATAAACTCTTGACTTGGATCAGGGAATGGTTGATAGACAGATATCAGAAAGTGGTATACGGTGGGTGTGAATCTGCCAGATTTAATGTGACCAGTGGTTTACGTGCCTCTGGGTTCAGTCCTCGGGTCATTATTATTCAATCTATACATTAATGACATTAGGAAGGGTCTAAGAGTATGTGGATTGCAGACTCTGGTTAACAGGAGAAAGAGGGGTGATATGATATGATAGAGGTCTATAAGGTTTTGAATGGGTATTATAGGATATCGTCTGATGAAAGTTTTCGTTATATGGAAGGTGGGGAGAAAAAAAAAATATATATATATATATATATATATAGAAAATCAAATCATTAGATAATCGGTATCCGACTCTCGTCATCGCCGAAGCTGAGAGGATTACCACGATGTGCTAATAAGAAGCGGCATGTCTAATCTTATCAATTATTTATTTATATCTGCTCGTGTGGTGTACAATCGATTTTGTTGAGATGCATAATTATAAATCGCAGTTACTTCTAAAAAAAAAAAAATCTTCGCTAAAGAACAATAACTTTGGAACTGGAAAATCGGCTTCGAAAAAGCTCTTCGAAGCGTTGACCGGAATTGAATAATTATTAATGTATTTTTTCTGAATATCTAGAGTCATGAATGTTCCCCAAGGAATATTTATTTTTTCTCTTTTCTTTCCGCGTTTTGTCGTGTTCCACAACATTAACATAGCCCAAGTTTAAAATCTTTCTTTTTTAAGAAAGCTTCTGCATCAGGCTGTCAGTAAAGCAGGAGTTTTACTGTGCGCAAAATCTTATCATTCGGAGTTAGTTAGACGAATTTTTTTATATATTTTTACTCAGACCCTTTTTGAGATAAACCACCCTTGTAATCTAATGTCTGGAATGAAAATACAGTGGAAGAGTCGTAAATGTAATTAACTTTAACCATCATTTCATTTTCTAAGTTTACAATGTACAACTTAAATCCCAAACCTTCCTAACATTTACTTTCCTGACTGCAGGAAAAGGAAGAATAGGTGGCGTCCTTATGGGTGTAGTGTTGTAATTTTCAAATTCCTTGATACGTGGAACCTATCGACAATCAGGATGTTGGTGTACTATGACAATGTTTCCTCTTTTCTGCTTCCATTAACCTAAGGATTAATTTGATGTTTTCTTTCTTTTTTTTTTTTCAATATATGAACCTCACTGCATGTATTTTCAATATATGCAGTGAGGTTCTAGGAATCCGGACCAACTGTGGTGATAATTTATAACACAGTCCCTGTGCTCGAATTGCTGCCATTCGATTCAGCTCGAGGTATTGTGTATTACAGCAATAAATCTCGTCAACTTCTTGGTATGGAATGGTGAATTTATCTTTTTTACAAGATACGTGCATTCAGAAATTCTGATACGTCTATAGTTTTTAGAGCATTAAACTTTTTTTTTATTGCGTTAGAATAATCGCTGTGCTCATATTAGAAGTAGCTAGTGGGAAAGGAAGCAAGAATTATTTTGGACTGCATTTGCTAAATGAAGACTATAACGCAAGTTCGATACGTATCAATGAGGGTTGATTCCTGTTATTCGAACTGCATCGAGAACGTTCAGCCAGTTTCTTCTAAACTTGTTAAATTTCTGTCTCTTGGTTACAATCTACCTGAAATTTATTCCTGTTCATATTCCAAATTTCCCTGCCTGACTGATTTTCCCTTTCAGTCGTTTCCAACCGTAAGTAACTTTGTACGCTTTGTCCACAAAGAATTCCTGATGAGATTTTTACAGAGTAGTTCACCATTGCTTCCCCCCCCCCCCCCAATTTATCCTGGCTCGGGACCGGCATATGGCCGTGACGTATTCATGAATGTAGCCGTGATGTTCTGGGGTCGGTTTGCCTGTTCTAGGGGACGATAAAACCGAGTTTCCGTGTGAAAAACCCTACCTCCGTATGAGACCGGCTAACTCACCTTTAGTCGAAAGAGACCAGATGAAGGTTCCTCACTGATGGGAATCGAACCCAGGTCTTTCCGACCAAAAGGCTTCGGCAATACTGACTGAGCTACGGAGGCTCCCAAATTTCCCAGTCAACTAATATGTCTATTTTATTTTCAAATCTCTCTCTCTCTCTCTCTCTCTCCTGCTCACTGAAAGCAATCTTTAGACTGTGTGTTCTCGGTACATTACTTATCACGGCTGTAGTTCTTTTTAAAACTGAGTCTTATTCTGTACAATATTTGATTAAAAAACAGAGAAAGAGAGTACGTACTCACACCAACTGTGACGGTTTACAGAAAAAATAAAGCTGAGACATCCATAAGAAGTGTCGTAGTGCATTTACCATCCAATTGTAGTGTCTATGGTTTCGTTAGTTTCAGTGAAGTGCATTCTCATGTTGTCTTAGTACAGCATTAGCATACCAATTATCATTGTAGTTAACATGCGAACAGCAGCCATTAGCTTTTCCATTTCTTTGTCCATCCGTGTGCATGAAGTGTGCACACGAACAGACATAGAAATGAGAAATAAAATCTAAATTTAAAACTTAAGGCTAAATGAAATTAACTTTAACGTTTGCGAAAACTGAGCAGTAAGAACTACCATTTTACACGAAATAAAGATAATATTTTTTTCGCTGCATCGGTGAACAAATATTCTCATTTAAAATATTTGTTTTTAAGATAATAATTTTTAATAAATAATGAATGTGTTTGAATGCAATATAACTACATATACGCGAAACAAATATGTGACTAATATCATAACGGAGCAAATGCAAATACAGATAGGAATTTCTTAGTGAATTATTTATCCATCCATAAATTAATAAACACTAGGATGTTGCAGATGATCCTACCAATCGGAGTTCTAGATTATTATGTCTTTATTATTATGACAATAATCATAACATATGGACAAATGTCGACTTTGAAACGTCATAATTCATTCAGGTTTATTTAATTACTACGAACATTTGTTTCACTTAAGTGTCAAAGATTCCATGCTTGCATAGTCGGTAGGCACAACGTAATAAATTTCAATTTCTACTTTTGTATTTTCACTGTTCCTAAAAATGGCCCATTAAAGATAAATTTTATTGCTTATCTGTTCTTTAAATAACTCCAAGTTTATAAAAATGCTTATAGTGGTATCATTAATCAAAGAATTCTCATTGAAATCAGTATTAATAAATGCAAAAAATAGTATAAGTTAGTCGAAATTACTATTGGAGTATTCGAAATCGGAAAACAGTATTTACGTGAATATACATCAATGACCGTATATAACGAATGTTTAATCTTCATTATCTACTATATAATTATAATTTATTTTGTCACGATTTTATTAATTATTAACAAACTTAATTTTTAATTAATTATGGGAAAATCTTCGCATAAAGTTCCGATTATATAATTATTTAATAGAAAATTAAAACTTAGATTTATGTATTACTGAAACGTTTTGCGAATTAGCGATTTCTGGTTTGTCTTACCTTTCTGGAATAAACACCGCAAAGAAACAAATAAAACTCTTTTAACTTAGATGGCGATATCCACAGTTTAATTCACAACATTTCATTCAGATATTAAATGTACAAAACAGTGTATTTAAAGAGGAAATTTTTTATGCACGATAACAGCTACATTCAACAGCGACATCTTTAGGTCAAAAAGTTAGAAATTCAGCAGAAGACATCCGGTTAATCAAAATAAAATATAGACACCTAACAACAAATTTCAGCTTGGTTTTTTCACAGTAAAGAATGTTTAATTTATTTTTTCAATGATTTATTTTCCAATTTTGTTTGACTATAGTTTGTTATATTATAAGTGAAACTATTAATAATATTAACATAATTTTAATTTTTCTAATAATAATAGTGAGTTTATTATCATAGTATAAAATAATAATTATATTATATTAAATAAAAGTTAAATATTATATTTCAGATTAAGCTTTCTTCTCGTTATGAGTTTGCTGTTAAAAAAATTTATATATATATATATAATCAACAAAGCAATATTCTTAATCCTAATTTAAAAGAAGCCTGGTTGCTGTTCTTCGTCTATCAACTTTTAACCAGAAACTAACACAGATGGGGATGATTACCTCCATCTGTGGCATACCTTATCTTATATTCCAATTTATAGGATAGAGTTTCACAAGAAGCACTTCCATAGCGCAGATGACAGAACGACCAACATTAACCATCAAATGAAAAAAGACCTGAATTCGATTCTCGTCATGACCAGCGGGATCCTTATATGGCTATTCAAATAAAGGTGAGTTAGCAGATCTCATATGGTGTCAGAAGGATCTTTGTTCCAGAAACTCTTGTTTTTCATCCTGCATACAGGCAAAGTAGTTAACAGACAAAAGTACTATTACTATGCGGTAAACGCTGTGTGTGTGTGTGTGTGTGTGTGTGTGTGTGTGTGTGTGTGTGTGTGTGTGTGTGTGTGTGTGTGTGTGTGTGTGTGTGTGTGTGTGTGTGTTTCATTAAATATTTACTGTCGAAAGTTTCCTTGAAGCTCATGCTGGAAAGGTTACCAGCATAGTAAGAAGGCTAAATCAGATTATGAGAAGACCTTAGTCAACCAGGTCAAAGGAAATTCCAAAGAATTCTTTCGCTACGTGGCAAGTAAAAGGAAGCATGACTTTGGAAGGATAACTTTAGTAGGCGCTGATGGTATCGAGGTGACTGAGTCAGGTGTAATAGTAGAGTTACTGATATGAAATTGAAGTTAATGAATCAGATGTACTTAGAATATTGCAGAATTTACATGCGAATACTGCTGTGGGTTTGGATGGCACATCAGCTCGGGTATTACGTGAATGTACAAAGGAATTGTCAACGCCTGTTACTTGGCTATTTAACTTAAGCTCTGTTAAGGTCCCTATTTCATCTCAATTTGTTCTAATATGTGTAAGAGTATTTCGCTTGGTATCCAGTCAAAAGCCTTAGCAAGACCAAGGGAGATATTCAGGCTTGAGAGTGATACCGCTGGGTCTTGCTAAGGCTTTTGACTGGATACCAAGCGGAATACTCTTACACATATTAGAACAAATTGAGTTGGATATTAAACTCGTGATGTGGATAAAAGAATGGCTCATGGACAGATACCAAAAGGTAGTGTATGGAGGAGCAGAGTCCAGTATGAAGCAGGTGACCAGTGGCGTTCCACAAGGCTTATTGCTTAATTTGTACATAAGTAATGAAGGAAATGACTTGAAGGGAGATGTTCAGTTGTTTGTTGAAGATGCAAAGTTGGGTAACGCAATAATTAATCAAGCAGATGTTGAAAGCTTGCTGGTTGATTTGGATTAAAAGATTACGAGCTCTGTATCACACTGATGAAACTGTACTCCAAGAGATTGATGAGGCTAGGGACTTAGGCGTGTTGGTAGATAGGGAGATGAAGTTCAGGGAACACATTGCTAAGGTGTCCAAGATAGCTCATTAGATTACTTGATTATTGAAGAACATACTAACATGCAAAGCTAAAGAAGTTATTATTCCACATCTGGATTACGGTGCTCAGGTCTGGTGGCCCGGATTCCTTGGAGATGGGGAAGTGCTAGAAAAGATTAGAGGTGAGTGACCAAGTTGGTGAGTGGTGTAAAGAATGTTCCCTACATTCATTTAAGTTACTAATAGGTTTTTATAAGACTGCTATAGGGGAAATATTTTAGCAGTATGATAGTTGTGGAAGAACAAGAGGTCATCCCTTGAAATTGAGTAAGAGATTTTACGCGTTACTTGTAAAGTTATTTAATCTTAATATGAGTGCAATACATCAACCGCTGTTGGTGAGTTTAGAGCCCCCCCGCCCAGAATTCGCGTAAAAGTCCTGTCAGTTAATGCAGTTAGATTAGATTGATGATTCGGAAGTTTGATGAAACAGGATCGTTGGAAGTTCTATTTGGCAGTGGACGGAAACAAGTGCTACCATCAATAAAGGAAGAGGTTGTCGCTCCGATTGTCGAGATCACAGTAAAATGTTGCTGGCAGAAGCAGCACCCGTGGAGTAGCGCGACAATGGATATGCCTTATTCCATGGTATGAAAAGTCTTGTCCAAAATTATTACAATTTATTCTTACAAGATCAGCCGCGTATAGCAGCTGTTACACGATGATTATAAGCGACTGACATTTGCTCTGACGTTTCTGGTGAGATCAGAAGTCGAGAATGCTTGGCCTTGGAAAATTCTGTGGGGGAAATGAGGCGCATTTTTATCTGAACGGGACTGTAGACACCCACAATTATCGAATTTGGGCTTCCGAATCATCCCATGTGCTCCAGTAACTCCCATTACATTCACTGGAAATTCCGTTTGGCTTGGCTTCATAGCATATTTTATTATAGGGCCATTCGTTTTTTAAAACATCACTTCGACAGAACTTGTTCCATTACCGGAAAATCGCGATATGCTGAACAGTTTCCTCATTCCGCAACTTCAGCAACCGCTATGTCTGGACGAGACCTGGCATGATGATGCATATCACGTGACCAAGTGGACAGTGTCACTCGAAGTGACGACCTCGCCGAGCGGAAGATTAAGAAACATTATGCTCCTCCGCGCGAAAGAAAAATTATTATGCAAATAAGTTTTCTATTAGTTTAGTGGAAAATTTAGCATATTTGTTTTTCATGCTTATCTAGCAAAGTTTCTTAAGTGACTTGGGTGTAAGATTCCTTTTATGGTGCTCTTGTTTGTGATCATCGTTTTGTTACTTTACGTCTGTCTTATTACATTAGGAATTATAGTTAATTTTTTTTTTTTTTGATGTACGTAGCGTGATGTGTGTGTGTGTGTGTTGGCGTTTTCTTTTTTTTTTGGGGGGGGGTTAACTGTGTGTAGTTTAGTGTGTATTATGATTGGGGGACAGGGAGGGTATTTTTTCGAGGTTGGTATTTTTGACCTGGGGAAGGCGGGCGGAGGTGTTTTTGAGGTGGAGCACAGGGAGTGCTTTGAGCTGGGGAAGGTGGGCGGGTGTGATGTAATGGCTGGGGGGGGGGTTGTTTGAGACAGAAATGGGTGGGAGAACGGCGTGGTGGCGCGTCAGTTGTCTGTGGCATCACTTCCGGCGATGTGCCCACAGGGTTTTGGGTGCTTTTAGGTGGGACACAGCGGGTAAGTGGGTGTGTTTTTTGAGATAGGGGACACGTTGGGTGGGTGTGGGTCAGTTTCCGAGGACTGCAAGACAGAGACGTGTTTGGTACACGTTTCTAGTATTCGTTTTTTTCATATTTTGGGGTGTTTTTTTGTGTGTTTTGGGGTGGTAATTTGTTCGTTTCACTGACTTTAAATGGTCAGGTTAGCTCTCGAGGACTGCGTCGGCACCTTTCCAGATTTGTTCGAGTTCATTTAACGTGAGTATTTTGTTTACTTTGATTAGTTTTGTGGTTGTGAAACCAGTGTTAATTTTAGTGGACCAACATGTATATAAAACGAGATGCTTCCACTCAACTTGATACACACCACGGTACATTGATTTGGTATTTAATGTAATTCGGAACAAATAACAGCTGGGATTTCCACTTTGCATATTTACATAAATTGGATGTTAAGTTTCATTGCAAGAAGTGAAGAAATACTACCAGTGATATATTCATCAATGACTGTATTTAAGTTAACAGTCACTGTAACAGAAGAATATATACAGCGTGCAATATAACTTATTAGTTTTCACCAGCATAATGATAAGTTTTTTATTGCTTTCAACTTTCAATTTACATCGAATTTGGAAGGAAGAAAATTAGTTATTTATATACAGTAGGCAAAGTTATCCCAAAGAAACGATAACAGAATGACAACAATAATCGGATTTTTATATATAAGAGGAACAAAACAAAACAAAAACAAACAAACAAAAAAGAAAAACATGTTCGTACACAAAACAAAGAGGAACGATGGAACTATTAATAATAATCTTTAGTACGTTTGTTTTTGTTGTGTAGGTATTTTAATAATGTCGTGTTGTCCTTATTATTACTTTATACGCATAATATGTGACATTTTTTTTTTTTTTTTTTGTATTTTACTTGGCTTGTTTCCTTTTTGAAATTCGAGGTTTTCCAAATTTGCCGCGGCTGATCCTCTTCTGCGTGGAGCGCATTCGTTTTTAGTCTAATGCGCAGTGGCGCTTTGATCGCCGCATGACGTCACTTCAGATGACACAACCCACTACGTCACGTGATATTATTTACATAGTGGGTATCAGAGAGCAGGCTATCGTTGTATAGTCATGCCTGAGACCACTTTTATATAGGATGGAGCACCTCCCCACACACTGCACGACCAATACAGCAGCTTCTATGGCATCACTTCACAGAAGAAAAAGTGGTTAGTCGCTTCTTTCCATTTGCATGGCCACTTCGCTTCCCTGATATTACTCCATGCGAGTTTTGGTTGTGAACCTGAAGGCCAATATCTATCGTGGTGGTGTCTCGAACTTGGCAACCTTAAAGGAAAACGTATCACGAACTTTTGACGAACATTCCTTCAGACATGTTACATTCTGCTGTTGAGAATGCTGTGTACAGGATGCAATTTCTGGTCCATAAGAACGGTGACCACACTGAACCAGGTCCTCTTTTGCATGGGTAAACTGAACATGCAACATGCTTGTGACAAAATTTATGCTTCGATAACTGGAATACCGTAATTACTGCGCTAAATGAAATTGATATTAAATGTTTTATTGCTGTGTTATCATAAGTAAAAACATAAAGGTGATCTTTCATTTCGGTTTAGTCTTTGTTATTCAATTGTCTGTCCATTTTGACTTTTTTTTTTTTTACATTGTACAGCGCCATATTTTCCATATCGGCAAATTTTTCGAACTAAAATTCTTTTTTCGCGGAATCCTTCTTCCCATGTCTTGATTAGACTCCCTACGAATTTTGGTGACATTCTGGTTCTTAGATCGAGCTACATAAGGCGCTGAATAGGGCAAGTTTAATTATGGCCATATTTTGTGTGTGTGTGTGTGTGTGTGTGTGTGTGTGTGTGTGTGTGTGTGTGTGTGTGTGTGTGTGTGTGTGTGCGCGCGTGCGTGCGTGCGTGCGTGTGTGCGCGTGCGTGCGTGCGTGCGCGCACACATACATGCCTCAAGAGCCAGTAAAAGGTCTGATAACACAAGCAAACAAGAGACATAAAAACATTTCAATAAGTGTATTGTGGAATGGAATAAAATAGCTTACCGCAATGAATTTTTAGATTTTTTGAATGTATGCAGTCAGCAATACTTTCACTTTAGCATCTCGATATGTTGGTTTAAATATTAACATAGCTTTTATTATTATTATTATTATTATTATTATTATTATTATTGTTATTATTTTAATCTCAGTGGAGTTATACAGTTGTCTTTGTAGGAATAAGGTCACTGTGTAACAGGACTTATAAAGGAGCCGAAAGTTTATTATAAATAAAATGATAAATAAATTACACATTATTATTTTGCATTCCTCTTTCCACTATTTTTTGAAGAAAACACAACGCCGTTACCAACTGTTATTCGAAAGCAATAACTTTATATTTCGATCAATAAACTGATAATGAAACAGTTCCATATTGAGAAGCACATTCTCACTATTTTGATGTAGAAAGCCTCGATATCAGAAAAATAACGAGCAGAATAAAGACATGACAACAACGTTATGTACTCTAAAAAGCTGCACTCTGTTGGAAGCCCCAGAAGATTCGATACTTAAATTTACTTAACCAGAAAGAATGCAAGAAACCTTACCAGTAAGGAGTCTTCTAAATCGAAATAAGGAAGAAAGCACGCACATATCCGCAAATGTAGGTTAAAAATGCTCATTGCTGAAGAGCAATACCAAGGGATATATCAAATATTAAATTAAGCCATTAGATTTGCACTGTATATCTCCATAAATGTATAACACTAACAAATCAGAAGTAGGACTACAGCGACATCTAAAGGCAAAACAATTCCATATATATTTAATTTTGATTTAATTTAGTTAACTAGAATGAATGTAAGAAGCCTTACTAATAAGGAGTTTTCTAAATCGAAATAAGGAAGAAAGCACGCACATGTCCGCAAAAGTAGTTTAAAAATGCTAACCATGTTGCAAGAGCAATACTCATATGAAATATTAATTTAAGCCATTAGTTTCCATAAGTAACGCTAACGAATCGGAAGTAGGACCACAGCGACATCTAAAGGCAAAACAATTCCATATCTATTTAATTAGAGAAATGTAATTTTTATTTTTTATTTTTATTATCGTTAAGTAAACAATGTACAGAAAAATACTTTTACTGTTGTAAATGTTATTGGTCACGAAGTAGATTCAAAATTAAGTTAAAATAATGCGAAATATTTTAACTTATGAAGTCTTCTTGCGTAGCGGTTACTAAATGCTTTCTTTAATTTTAGAATTTTGTCTAATAAGCTTATAGGATTACTTACAAAATCTCTAACTATATTTTTGTACAATTTAAATAGTGTTAATAATAAAAAGTAATACCTCGTGTTATTTTCTCGAAGTGAATGATTTTTCAGGAAAATTTTTTTATTTTCTTGAAAAATATTTGTCCATAAAATAATTTCTTTCTTGTTTTCTCTACATATAAGATGACGAACACTGCAGAGAAACTTTGAAACAATATGATATAAATCACAGGAAATAGTGTAAATATTCTCCAGTATCAATAATTAAAATATGAATTAAACTAATACAAGCTCGCGATGTTGACATAAACTGAATATTTTCAATGACAAAGAGCTTGAACAAAATGTTCGTATTTCCAGTATGCTACTTTTGATAAATAAAAAAGTAATTCGATGCTACTCTAACTAATAAAGAAACTTCGGCACTTTATTGAGGCTCTCAATTAATGAAAACCAAGATATTGGATACAAACACACATAAAAGAATTTGTGGCAAGTATCCGTGTACTCAACAATCAATGATTACCTTTCTTGTTTTCTTTAAATTGGCCGAGGAACTCAACTCAATAATATCTGTTTTTCCCCGTTTTTTCTTGAGAGGTTACGAACCTAACTTTAATCTTCTTCGCTAATTGGGAGATGAAAGTTTTCCTCGTTATTGATCGCATGTTGCGATCGAATTTCTTTCCCATTTTTTTAACATTTCACAATTTGAAGCTGCGATATATTTTTTGCAATCATCTTTCTAAATCAATAGTATTCCTTAAACAGTCAAGGACTTATGAAATAAAATTAATTATTAGGAACAGAATTTTTCCAAATTGTATTCAGCAGAGAGAAACTAGTACTTCAAGAGAACTACGTTAGGTTTTATAAGATTGCGCACGCATGCACACACACATAAGATTTTATGAGTATGTAAATATATATACAGTACATATTTACTGCTTTTTTTTCTTTTTTTTTGTTTTGTAGAGTCCGATATTTTCCGCTATTAATGCAATTAATCAGTCTCTAACGCTGCTCAAAGTTTTATCAATTAAATAAATACATGCATAAAATGATATACATACATTTAAACGACTAAGTTTAACACACGTGAACCACAGTAGTAGGTTTTTTATTACGTAAATATTTCTGCCTAGGTATCTTAAGACATCGTCAGTACAGTAAGACAATACTAGGAATGACAAAAAAAAAAAAAAAAAAAAAAGGGAGCGTACGTACAAAGGAATCCAAATTGCGTGCAGTGGCGCGTTGCGGCCTGAACTTAAATTAAATTGCCCTTTTTTTTTTTTTTTTTTTTTTTTCAATGATCCGAGTGGTTACACGCTCCGCAACCATATGTCTGGGAAAGAAGTGTCCTGGGTTCGATCCTCGTCGTCGACGTGAGGAGCTGAAGGATCTTTCTCAGACATAGCCAAGTTAGCTGGTCTTGGGCGTGAACAGCAAGGTTTTTCTCTCCGGTTTATCTGGGTTTTTTTCCTCCCGCAAAGCAGGCAAACCGGGCTTAAGAACACAACACATCACAGACACACATGGTTGAGCGTGGGAGTAACGACCCCACCTCGTAGTGAGTTGTGAAAACCTAAAAAATGGGAAGCCAAGGCCCTACATGGAGCTTTAGTGCCAATAGAAGAAGAAGTTTATGATTATGCAGTACTAGTCATAGGATCAGGCGATATGTATATGCTTGCGGGTTCTAGGTAAGCCAGATTTACAGTGGAGTAAAACACCACTTATGTTTTATAGTTAGCTTCTTTGAAATCCTTATACGTAAACTTGTGTTTACACACATCTTATGTTGCCATGTTTCTGAAACTGCCGTTATACATGTATAATATTTTCATAACCCGTTTTACCAGTGAAATTTCTATTACGTGAAACCTCATTGAAATGCAGTATTTGTTCTCTGAAGCAAGTAGTATCAGATTGCATCGATCACAGCGCCCTCTCATAGCGTAAGAGATCGAATAATACATAAAACACGGACTATTATATTTGTAGAAATAACTAATAGGAGTGTGTATTCTTCATTCTAGTAGCCAACTTTGAAATTCGTAGCGTGTTTCATTCTTGAATAGGTAAAGAAATGAGTAAAGTGGCTATGAAAATATTATAAATCGATACTATCATTGGAATTTGTTCTATTGATAAGCTATATGCTGATCTTAACATCTTGTCACTACGGCTAAAATATTTTCTATGCAGGAGTGTTATCTGAAGTAAATAAATATAATACAACGCTTATGTTTGAATCTAATGCAGATCAATACAAATATTACATGGAAATGAAGAAATGCTTATTTTTTGTAGAGGATTTCTTTTTATTTAGTTTCAACTAACAAACGCTGCACCTTTTTTTTTTTTTTTTGTTGTTGTTGTTGTTTTGAATATTTTAAAGTAAAGAATTAAAGAAAAGATCGCAAGTAAGAAGCCAATTGCGGAAGTATAAAAGCAATCATACATACGTATGAAGCACTGGTTTACCTTGAAGGATTGCTGTATTCCAACTCGTTACTAATGTGAAGTTTCCCTTAGAGAAATAAGGACTTTGGATGAGTTATACGCACTATTTTATTGTCCCAATAGGTAGAAGAACGTTAGTAGGAAATGTTGCAAATAGAAGGAATGTTTTTGAGAGAATTTGAGTAGAAGACAAACAGTACTCCAAAAAAAACTGAGAAGAAACTAAGAATTTTTTGGTACCGGTAATGTAACGCGGACAAACGTATACAAATATAGTTACAAGATTATCTAAAATAAAATAAAGACAGTTGTATTAACGCATTCTATCACTGCCACTAACAAAACTCACTTACATAGTTTTTATCAATGTGTTGGTAGATCGTGTTCTGATTGGATGGATAAAATGAGTTCGCACAAAATGTTTTTTATTTATTTATTTATTTGGTGCACCAGGAAATATGAATATAATGTTTGTGTATATAATAATGTAGGCCAGCTTGAATAGTGATAGTTTCTGCGAAGGGTGAATTCTTTTGTCCTAGGTTGAATACACCAATGAGGGTTCTATTTACAAAGGTCATTTGCCGAATATGGTATGAGTTGCTATTTCTGTTGTGCAGTGGATGTTTTTAAATGGTTCTTTTTTTCTTTTGTCATCCTTTTAAGGGCACTGTAATAATCATCAAATGGGAAGTTCGTAGGTTCCTGTAATGATCTTGTAAGTCTAAACCCAGGTGAATCAAACGAACATACCAGTGTAACAACATCATAACCGGTTTTATCAGAATGCCTGCATGATTACATTGTTAATTTTAAATCCTTACATCCGTGATGAGAAGGAGATGCTTTCTTAAACAGCTTTAGTAATTTTATATTCATAATTAAAATCATGGAAGTCTTAGAATGCCTTTGTGCATATTTTTAAATAAATGAAAGTTCAATCTTTTTTTTTATGTTGTATGTTTTTTTTTTGTTTATATTTTCTTTGTGGTTTTTTCCTGGCCAATTTGTCTGGTTTTTTTTTTTTGGGGGGGGGGGAGGTTCAGATGAAAATCCCTCTCAAATCCGTATTCTCGAGACAGACTAACTCACATCTTTAGTTGAAAGTTGTCTTCATAGCGCAGCTGAAAGAGAGTCGAGCCATTTCGCTCTTCATGTGGAAAAAATCCTGGGTTGGCTTCTCGTCATAACGAGAGGAATCTTTATATGGACACTTTTTCAAATGAAGATGAGTTAGCCCAGCTCATAGGGAGGTAGGAGAGTTTTTTTTCTCCCGAAAACATTGGGTTTTCACCCCTCATACAGGCAAATCGACCAGAGAACACAATCAGTTAGCGGAGAAAAAATACTATTGGTGCACAGTATACTGCGTAACGTCAAGATGGTGGATAGAAGTTCAAGGCCCTTTAGACGGTATTTAAACCCACCCAGCTCTTTCCAGCCAAGGACATCGTTAATACCGATTGAACTACAGAGGCTCCAACAACAACATTATGATTATTATTATCAATATCATGGGATTCGAACCCAGGTCTTTCCAATCGAGGGACATCATTGATACCGAATAACCTACTACAGAGGTTCGGCAGGGTCGCACACGTAAAATACTATTAGTGGACAGTATACTGCATAACGTCAAGATGGTGGATAGCTAAGTACAGTAGTCTGTAGATAGAATATTGAAAGAATAGATGGTGGATGGAGTGGAGTGAGGTGCCCTGCAAAGATGAGTCCTTTAGGGTGTCATGCAATAATAATAATAATTACACCTCCCATCTTTTCGTGTTAATGTCCTGTCACAACCATGTAACTGGGCTTCTTAGAAACGTGTTTACTACTTGTTATAAAGTGGTTAATCTCGAAAGATTAACCACTGTAAACTGTACCGTAAACTGTACCGTCCAATTTGAGACCAACGAGCTCACCTTATGTCGAAAAGCTCTGATCAAAGTTCAAGGCCCTTTTAGACGGTATTTAAATCCACCAGCTCTTTCCAGCCGATTGTCCAATCGAGGGACATCATTGGTATCGAATAACCTACTACAGAGGTTTGGCAGGGTCGCACACGTAACATGCTAAAAATTAAAAAAATTAAAAAATATAAATAAAACGTGTTAAAGATCAAGGCAAACCAAGTAGTTTAACTAGTTTAATAAATCAAAATAAATGTCTTTATTTGTTATTTTGTTATTATTAGGACTACAGTGCATCCATTATGGTTAGCATATTCACTCTCCAACTGTTGCGAGTTCGAATTCCGCCATACGCATGGATTCTTGTAATTGTCGTTAGGTGGGAAATGATTTTCACCGACCGGTGTGAGACTACTGCTCCGCTTATTGGAAGACTGAAGAGGCTTGAAAAAAAAAAGTTCCATGTCTCTAGAACAAGGTTTCCAGATTAGATAAATTAAAAAAAAAAAAAAAAAATCCGAAATAAATAAATAAATAAATAATAATAAAAATTATTAAAAAAAATTCTTACCTCGCCCACAATGCTAATGTACAGATTTCCAACCTTTCATTATTATATATTACATAAGATATTCCAGATACCTGTGTAGAGTACTGAATAGTTGCCAAACGTATGCTTAATATTCTGATGGATTTTCTACGCTGGTGAGAACTGTCATGTCTGAAGCGTATCGGAAAAGATAAAAAATTGCATCTCGTCTCTCTTTGTACTCGTGGGTTATTCAAGATGTGTTTTGGAAGCCGTGATAACACATCATATATATATATATATATATATAATATTACGTCATTCGGTAGCATTTCACAAAGGGAGTAAAATGGATCAGGCGCAGAGCGTGGATAATCTCTTTATTAAGTTATTCGAAAAGCAATTTACAGATGACGCATAATGTTTGTCATCCTCTATTGTGAGTTCCTGGTTGGAGACTGGCTAAGAAGGACGCAAAATCATTCTGAAATAAGCTTACATGAAAAGTTAACACCAGCACGACAAAAGCTGTCAGAATTCTAGCAGCAAAATAATGTCCGCTACTACAGAGAATACAAAGAAGAGGGTATATAACCAACCTTTTTTTTTTTTTTCTGAGAAGATTATTGGAAAGGAGTTTTGCCATAAAAACTCCTTTCCGATGTAGTCATCGTATTTCTTTGTGTATCCCTCAAAGTCTGTGTCCCATTCAACACTATTTCGTATTTGTCTGATCCAAGGCTTGGTTATGAAATAGCTAATGAACTTTTTTTTTTCTTTTTTTTTTTTGCCCTTTACAATTTTGGCTTTAAAATAATTGCGTTCGTGGGATGAAATCAGGACGAATTTTAGCGGACCAGAAACCTATAGAGGTGAGCATAAAAGATTCTTTCAACTGAAGATAAAAAGTGGATTGAATAAAGATCGTTTCATTCATTGTAAGGTCTACGATTTCGGTAGGAGAATAATACTATCGGCTTAAGTCATTGTTCGTAATATACAGAAAAAGAAGCTATTCGGGAAAGTGGTTTGACGTGGAAAATTTTGTGATTGAGTTAGATTTTCAGGGATAAGTCTTCTACGTTTATTTCGATTTAGAATTTGAGATTTGAATGTGAATGTTTCTTCTAATTTTTTTTTTTTTTTTTTTTTTCAAAGCTCAAAAAGTTCTTCTAGTGTTGTATTCCCCAGTTCTTAGATGAGGTAATTCTAAGCCTACAGAACTGATAGAGAATTGAATGAAGCAACAGCCAAGCATATGAAATACTATCGAATTTTTTTTATTTTTGTAAAATAATATTTTAATTTTTTTTTTTTTTTTTTTTTTTTTTTGTTTGTTTGTTTGGGAGAGAGAGAGATACGAGAATCTTTTGACCCAATTTCAAACCAAAAATTATTAATTAATTATTTTTTTAAAAATTAACTGACAGTTAAATACGACAAAATATAACAATTTGTCTTACTGTTTGAAAACTATTTTTAAAGAAAAATTATTTATTTTCAATACTTTAAAATCTTATATTTTTAATGTTTGCTTTTCATTCATATTTTGTTATTTTAATCATATTCCAATCGTTAATTATTTATTGTAAATTAGCGGATAAAATAATTTAAACTGATTTCAAAATTATTTATTTGTAATATTTTTGAATCGCCCTTTAAAATAAATAAATAAATATTTGCTTTAAATTTTTCTTTTGTTATTTTAATCAAGTCCAGTCGTTACTAATTCTTTTTTTTACAACTGGAGGCTGAAACAACTTGATTTCTTCCTCTACGGGCAATTTTTTTTATTATTTTATGCTACTACAAATGAGAAGAACACGTGAATTTTCTTTTTGCTTTTTGTTGCCCTTTGAGCGTATTTCTAGAGCTTTCCAACTATTTCCAGGAAAAACGTCATTTCAATTACTCTACGTGTCGTCTGCCAACGTAAAACCATGAGCATTTATTTTACTGAATATTGTAAAGAAGTAAAAATAAGAATCTTCTAAACAGGAATCTGTTGACACTAAAATCAATTAATTAATTATCATTCTGGTTTTTAATTATTATTTATTTTCGAGTTAATTTACGGCAATCGGCATTTTTTACACATTCCCTTTTCTTTATTAATTTATCTGTCTTTATTCTTTAAATAATTGTTTATTAAGAGCGGTTATTTTTGATGTTATAAGTGAACAAAACAATTGTACACTTTTTATTTATGTATTTATAATATGCAAGTTTGTTCTCGTCATGACGAGAAAGTTTTTTTTTTTGTTTTGTTTTTTTTTTTCGATTGAAGGTGAGTTAGCCGATTTCATACGGAAGTAGCCGTGATTTTTCTCTCCGAAACTCGGGGTTTTCATCCCACATAGAGACAAATAGGCCATGAGAATACACAGCATTTACAGACAATATATATACTATTGGTGGGTGGTATATGACACTATGTGTTGATGGTAGTAGTGTCACTTAGTTGGAGGATTAAGTAAGAGAGAGGATACCTGACTTTAATTTCTTAGTGTGCGTGCGTGCGTGTGTTCTTCTGGCCAGTTTCCATGTTTTACAGAATGAAATACCCGAGTTTCCAGAAGGAAACCTTCGGCCTTCATACGAGACCAGCTAACTCACTCAGCCTTTATAATGGTTCTTCACATTTTAGACGGGATTTGAACCTAGGTCTTTACAATCGATCTGCACAAGTATATGCTATGAAATGGAAAGATACCTTAATCAATATTTGGATTTCTTTAGCTTGCTAATAAAATATGAATCTTTTATTACAATTTATATTTGAAAAATAATTACCTTTCACCTTTCAATTTTAAGTCCTAGATTTTTTTTTAAACATATTCAGAAAACCAAGGTTTTCTTACACATTTTGTTTTGTCTGACCTTGATCGAAACGGCTAAACTATCAGAGAAAATCCCAGCCTTTTCTTGATCATCTCTTCCTGCTATGGCGTATGAGTAATGTATTTATTGCACATAATAGGCATCTCAGAGAGAGATCTAGCTTTACTCAAGCTTTTCATAACGGTCTTTGGATAATAGCCAGGATAACTTAATGGTAATGCTGTACGTGGGTTTCGTGTAAGCTAGCAAATAATCACGTTGAACTAAGCAGCTAGATTTTGCGAAAACAGAAATCGAATTTAAGTCAATTTCAAGTTTAGGGAACTATAATTCTTTTTCGTACACGGAACTCCAACATCGGAGTTCCGTGTACGAAACTCCGATGTTGGAGTTTCGTACACGTATCTGAGACCTCCTTTTTTTTTTTATGATAATCTCATATATGAAACGGGTGTAGAATCCATAATCCTTTAGCACCATAACACAGGGGTAGAAAGATGCTTATAAACATTAAATTTGAATCTTTGGAGTTTGTAAGTTTCAAAAAAAAAAAAAAAAAAAAAGTGAAAATGAAAATGAACAAAAAAAAAAAAAAAAAAAGATAGGAATAATGTTATGGAAAACATTCTTGCGATTGGAAAGAATGCCACCACTCTGCATGTGGTGCTGATAACTGTACCAGTGTTGGAAATCTACATGCCTGAGTTCCGAGCTTTCTATCTTTCCACGACCAGAATTATTATTCACAGACGTTGCTATTCTTTCATAAAGATTTTTTATCAGCCCGTTCGACGCTCACTTCATCATCGAAACACCACTTATACAGTGGACGCTTCTTTGCATTATTCTCCACAGGCACAGTTATCAGCACCACACACACACGTGGTGCCTCTCTGGTGACGTTCTGCTCAGCCATGAGAAAACTGCTAGAATTTATTTTCCGATATCATACACGAAAGAACTTTTCACAAAGCGATTAAAGGCCGTGTTCCAAAACGCACTTAAATAATCTTTTTTAATTTCATGCTTTTTTGTTTTGTTTTTTTTTTAGCTTCCACATCTTTCTCTTTCTTACGTAGATAAACTGCTTCATTTCGCAGACATTACTGGTGCTCGGAAATAAAAAATAGAAAGAAAAGAAAAGAACAATATTCTTTTGTCTTGGAAATGACAACATAAATTTCCAAATGTGTTTCAAGAAAGCATTCTGAAATGTAGCAGTTCATGGATTTCAGTCGTCCGTTGGATCATTTGGTGCAGTCTCGAAATTTAAATCATAAATCTACGTAGGAGTTTGTTTGGAGTAAAAAATTATTGCGAAGAAACCAAAAGGTCTTTCTTGATATAAAATATATTAAGAAATATATTCAAAAAGAAACAAGAAATATTTATTAAAAAAATATATAAAAAAAATAAATATACGTAATATGCGTTTTTAGATCGCCGTAAATTAGCTAAGGAATTTATTTTTCCAAGTGATATAAAAGACAAGATGAATGCCAGTCAGGATCTCACAAGTATACTCACGAGAAATTAGATTTTGTTGTGTTGTTGGCAAATCCGAAAGGTCACAGGTTATAATATGTAAATAAATATATTATAATATTATGATGCCTTTGTCCACATAGAATCTCTCTCGATGACTTAAATATGAATGAAATTTTTAAAATAAACAACAGATGTCGGAAAGAAATTAAAAGTGGCCAGTGCAACTTTACATACTTGGGAGTTAATGATGACACAGATATAGCACAGAGCCGTCAATGTATTGAAACAATCAAAATCAGTAATAAAAGGCGAGTTTCTCTTAGTATAAAAAATAAAAATGATTGGAATCATACTTGCACGTGCTATGTGTAAATATAAATATATTTACTGTGTAAATATATTATAATCTGATGATATAATATAATATGTAAATATAAATATATTTACTGTGTAAATATATTATAATCTGATGATATAATATAATATGTAAATATAAATATAAATTATCCGTAAATAAATCATAAATAGCTTTTCTCATAAAATAAGCTTTGTGCGTCTGCGCGTAAGTTTCTTTTCAGATACCATCGCACACGGCGAGCTATTAAACCTGGTGCAATTTCACGACTGGTGTCTGAGTTGATAATTAAAGTTCGTCTGCTTAACAGCGGCCAACCTTCGCTCTTTTCTTCAATCACCCAAACGGAAACTCCAACACGACAGCATTCCTTCTACATGTAATCTTCCTTGAAGCTACCTAATAAGAATACCATGTTTACTTTTAGATAACGTAATGCCGGATTAGTAAATACTTGTCATGTCATTCAGGTAGCGACACCTGCGGGAAACAGCGTAATTATCGAGATGCCATTTAAAGATTTTCTCACCATGAGCAGCTTAAATAACACCGGTAGTTTGTTTATCGTTCTTTTATATCACAAAAGAAAAAAAAAAAAAATCATACTCGTTGGTCCAAAGAGGGCGCTGCACACTGATTTCTAATTAGTTAACAACAGAATCCGCTGAACGTTTTCTTTTGTTTCTTTTTTTTTTTTATGTTGGACCCATATACAGGAGGTTGGTTGGTCAACTTATAGTACGTTAGTACCGTATATGGGAGTTGGTTTGCGAAAGGAGAAACTTGTTTACATTTGATTTGAACGCCTGTATGTTGTATTCCTTGGAAAATATGTCTGGGGAAGACTGTTCCACAGTACTGCAGTAGCAGGGATGAATGAGGAGGAAAATAAACTTGTTCTGTGAGTTTCGAGGTGTACTGTGAAAGGATGTTGGGCAGCAGCTGTACGTGTTCCAATGGCTTAGTACAGGGTGGGGGAATTATTGCTGCTGTTTCAGATGAGCATTTTCCATGGAAATATTTATAGAATATACAAATTGCAGAGACCAAGTGCCTATGTGAAATTGGGAGGAGCGAGTTGGTGAGGGATGGGTCATTTATTAGTCTAATTGCTCTCCTCTGTATTGAGTCAAGCATTTTCAGGGAGTCCCACTCCAGATGTGAGAGCAGTATTCGAGAGCTGGGCAGATTTGTGATTTGTATAGTGTAAACAGCTGTTTAGAGGTGACGTAGCGTCTTGAGTGAATAAGAAAACCTAGTTTTTTGGAAGCTGAGGATGCAATAGTTGTGATGTGTTTATGCCAGGAGAGACTTGATGTCAAAGTAATTCCGAAAAAGAAATTTCATCTTGTCTGTGAATTTGAGTGTTATCGAAAGCAATGCCGGGGGAAAATGGTTCTTTTTTGAGAAATAAGACAGAACTGGGTTTTAGTAGCACTGAAGTTGACAAGGTTGTCTGAATCCCATTAGAGAATGGCTTGGAGGTCAGAATTAAGGGCAGTGTAGTTGATGTTCTGTGGGTTGAGGTGAGTTGCGTGTAGAGTAGGATTTGTCAAATGAAAGGGAGGAATGTAATGTGCTGTCATCTGCAAAACTGTGTATTGGGTTGGAGGTCAACTGAAGTAGGTCATTTAGAAGGAAGAGGGTCGGTGAGAGAACTGAACCTTGCGGGACCCCAGCATTAGTTGAATGGTGAGAGGATGGAGAGCCGTCTATCATCACACATAGTGTGCGTCCAGACAGGAAGCTGGCAATCCATCTGCAGAAGTCCTGAGGCAGTCCAAATGATGGGAGTTTGCTTAGTTAGCCTTTGTGCCAGACTCGGTCGAAGGCTTTGGAGATATCAAGTGCAACCACTTGGGATTCGCCAAATTTCTCCATAGCATTTGTCCAGTGATGAGTGATGTATGAGAGTAGATCTCCTGTTGAACGGTTTTGACGGAATCTACTAGTGGTCGTTTAATAGTCGGGTACCTTCAAGGTAGATTAGGAGTTGAGAGTTGATGATTTTCTCTATTACTTTTGATAGGACTGAAGTGAGTGAGATAGGGCAGTAGTTAGATGGCAGCGATTTGTCACCCTTTTTAGGAATGGGTTGAATATTTTCCAGTTTTTGGAATATATATACCAGTGGAGTAAGAGAGTGTGTACAGGTGACATAGGATAGAAGTCAGTTCAGATGCACAGACCTTCAAGATAATTGGAGGAATTCCGTCTGGGCCAGGAGACTTTTTTGTGTCTAATTTAGACAACAGGTTTGTGATGTCTTTTTGGCAAAAGGATACAGGGGTATTGTATCTTGGGCAGTTGGAATGACTGGAGGGCATTTATTATTGTCAGTTATGTGTGCATTGGAGGCAAAGTGTGATGCCAGGATTTTAGCTTTTTCTATGGGTGAAGTTGCAATTGAGCCATCTGGGTATGATAGAGGCGGGAATAGTGTTGGGCAAAAGTTATGGCCAATTGCCTTGGCAAGAGACCAAAAGTCATGGCTGCCGTTTGGACAGGCTGCAAACTTCCTGCTTTTGGCATATTCAAATTCTGTTTTGGAAGTTTTGATAATTTTCTTGCTTTTGTTACGGGCTTCAGATTGGCACTGAATGAGGATGAAGGTTCTTGATTTGAGCCAGTTGTGGTATGCCTGATTTTTCATTTGTACAGTCTTGGCACATTTTTTGGAAAACCAGGGTTTAGTTAGGAGACGGTAGGTCTGAGTAGTGTGGGGAATATATGTTTTCATGCCAGTGAGGATGCGTTTGGTGATGCGTTCAGTGCATATGTTTGGACTGGAAGACTGGAAACAATAATTTAACCATGGGAATGAAGTATAGTAGTCTCGGAGACTGTCCCATTTGGCACTATTATAATGCCAAACTACTTTTGTGTGGGAGTGACTGTGTAAGCGTTGTTGCATGGGGGAGGAGATGAGCACTAAGTTGTGGTCAGAATTGCCCAGGGGGCTCACTACGTTCACTGCATATTTGGAGGGGTCATTAGTAAGGAAGAGATCTAGGGTGTTTGGGGAGTGGTTTGGGTTATTTGGTATTCTGGTCGGTTTTTGAACAATTTGTGTGAGGTTATTAGTGACTGCAAATGTTTCAGCATCTCTGCCTGCAGGATCTGTATGACTGGAAGAAGAAAGCCAATTGGTGTTATGGAAGTTGAAATCACCCAGGAGAATGATTTTGCTGTTTGGGGAGTGGGACTGGAGAAAATCAACTTTTAAGGAGAGGAAATGAAAGAGCTCAGAGTGATTTGTGGTATTAGGAGAGCGATAGAGACAGCAGATGAATTTGATTGAGTGGGGGAGGAATATCTTCGGCCAAAGAAGATCGAAGTCGGGCGAATCTAAGTTAGTTGCTCTCTGGCAGGGAATGTCAGAGCGGATATATGCACAGACGCCACCCTTGGATCGAAAGGAGTTAAATAGTGTATATAGTTAGGAAGGTTGAGATGAATAGTGCTGGGGAGAAAGTGCGATTTGAGTTTCTGTTAAAAAGAGTAGGCGGAGTTTGGTGGACTGCAGATGGTAGTGGATGCTATTAAGTTGGAGTTGAGGTCACGGATGTTGGTGAAGTGGATATGCAAGGTTCTGTGAGGCATGGATTTGACCCCAAGGGTCTTGCACGTTTCCTATGCAGTGCCTGCATGCTGGTGTCCTTGGTGGTTGCTAGTGGTGTCACTTGGTTTTTGTACTAGTTTGGATTGTTTGTATTCTATCACCCAACTGTTGTCTCCATTTTGGCGTTTTTCTTCTAGTTGTATTCGGAGTTGGCGTCTTTTTTCTCTCTGGGCAAAGGTTCAATCGGGTCGAGCACATAGGCGCGACTGGGGGCGAGTATCCTTTAGCTTGTTGTTTATCGCTGTTATAAATTTGACTGTTTATTGGTGAGTCGCAGGTCACTTTCACGAGATGTGGAAAGTTCAAAAGTTCATACCTTCCTTTCTTTTGGGTCCGATACGATGATATTTTATGATATTTCTGGGATCGAAATTACATTCTCCTGCAAGTTTGCCGACGTCTTCTTTTAAGGATTTACCGTTTTCCTACGGAAAGTTCAGGATAACATCGTTGAGTTTCCTATTTTCGGCTTCGAGCGACTCGTGTACCGATGATGTGATAAGTTCACGAAGTTCTTTAGCAGGCACGGTTCTGGTGTCCCAAGCAAATTTTTAGATTTTTTTTTCTTTTAAAATAGAAATTTTGTACTGCATAAAATAATAACATTTCCTACTAACGTAGTCCTTTTTTTATTTTAATATTGATTTTTTTAAAAAAAATATGTTTTTATATACTGATGGAATGCTGCCGACTTTGCCGGTGACAACAGTTGGTCCAAAGAACAATATTAGTGGTGATAAATTTCATCCTTCCAACACATAATCACTACAGACCTGTAATTCACTTGAAGTATTTCATGAACGCTAAACTCGTCATGGCCTATTTTTCCTATGGGAGGAGTAACGTTCGATGAACTATAACCTATACTTATACTTCTGACCAGACAGTTAATATTACACTTTGAACTCAAAGTGTAATCAGCTATTATTAATTCCACACAGCGCGTGGAACATTCCTGTAAGTGATTAACTAATGAACTAATCGTAAACTATCTTTGTTATTGTTGGCTGTTAGATCAGAGAAGAGTTTACTTCACCTGATTCTTACTGTGGTTGGCAATTTAAGATTTTTTAAATAAAATTTTATTTCTTTAATGTCTTTATTTTCTTTATTTATTTTCTTTAAATATATTATATTTATTTCTTTAATGCAAGCATATGTCAATGTTTTTATTTTATCCATATATGAATTATTTTTTAAAATATTTTATATTTACTAAATATAATATCTTATAAATAATAATATACTTCTCATTTTAATAAAAAGTTTTAAAATAGATTTTTAATTTCAAAATATAACTCTAAGTTATAAAAACACCATTTATATTTTCTAAAACAAGAAATATAAGTGATTAAAAACTAATGTGATGGGTTGAATCAATCGACCGTTAGATGCGGTGATTGATTCATTCAATTCCCCTGGAGGGTAATGGATGGCAATGCTGTAGCCAATGAAGTTCAAACTGAGGCTCGACTATTGCTGTTCCCCCCCCGCCATGATCAGAGCTTTAATAGCGCAACAGTAACACCTTATCCCTACACTATCCTCTACAGATAACGGGGAGATGGGTTGAATCAATCGACCGTTAGATGCGGTGATTGATGATTGATTCATTCAATCCCCTGGAGGGTAATGGATGGCAATGCTGTAGCCAATGAAGTTCAAACTGAGGCTCGACTATTGCTGTTACCCCCCCCCCGCCATGATCAGAGCTTTAATAGCGCAATAACACCTTATCCCTACACTATCCTCTACAGATAACGGGGAGATGAAAAGCATTCTTGCTTCGCCCCTTTAAGCCAGTCCTTATAAGGACTATAAAAACTAATGTGGAGACGTACTATATACCCTTGGAGGGTAATGGATGGCAATGCTGTAGCCATCCATTTCTTCATTCAGATGACGGGATAAAGAGTCAAGGACTCAGTCCATCTCCCAGTTCTTTTAAGAACTTGAAACTAATGATTGAGATTCGATTTTGCATTCCGCTAGTGGAGATGGACGTGTTTTATGTTTCATTTACTATGCTTGAAAACCGCACCTTTTTAAGCTGTACTACACAATTTACGAAGGTATTCCGTGAATCTTGCATTGCACTGGCTCTAACCCTGTCCGAATTCCCACTATCTCCTCCTATACACGAAATGTGTATGAGATCAATGGCCGCATGGGCCTCACCCACAATTGATGACCAGTGGTGGATGTTTGGCTTTAGAGAGGTAGGAAATCCGAGCTGAGCAAGCAGTTTCACGGTCTCTCCCCACAACACCGCTTCTTGAACTTTGCTAGTTGACTGTTTCAGTCAACACGATTGTGCTGGCAGATCCTTAGGCTTGTGGGAATATAATTGTAGGCTCACCGTCCTACTTTATTACCAAGTCTTTCCCAGCCCTCAAATAACTCCAGAAGACGCCTCATTGGCATGGAGGGCATTAAGGAACAGATCCGGACTCTAAACAAGGAGGTGACACTAGATGTGCTAAAGTTTGAGACTGACTGGCCGGGTTATTTAAACCTGTACGTCCAAACAAACGATCCAGAAGGAGAGGATGAGGAATCTCAAGGGGAATTAATTACTGTTCAGCCACTTAACCCCTCCCCGTCATAAAAACTCACAAGGGGAGCATTCAAACAAACGGCGAAGAACAACAGAAGATCTTATGGAGGAGGACTCACCCACAGAGGACGTTCCGAAAAATTCGGAGAAGGTTCCCAATCATATTACCGGATAAGGAGAAATGAACTTCTGTCACATGAGCCCTCAGGGAGCACAACATCACATACTCATGGGCAGAAAAAAAAAAACTCACATGAGGGAGTCAAAATCCAGCCAGCTACGGTCACTGACTACAGTCAGATGACAAGGCTAATGGACAACAAAAATCTTCTCTAACATATATTTTCTTTACCAAGAGAAAAGACCATAAAGGTGGTGATACGCGGTGACACAGAAGGAATCACCCCCGAAGAAATTTCCGCTGATCTAAGCAACCAAAGTCTCACCCCAATCAAAGTGAGTAGGATGCTCAGCTCTGACAAGAGGCCAATGCCTTTAGTACTTGTAGAGACTGATAACACTCAGAAGATATATGAACTGACTACTATTAGTGCCCTCAGAATCACCACGGAACCTCTAAGAAAGAGAGCGTTAGCAGGACAGTGCCACAGATGTCAGCGGTCTGAGCATGCCCAAAAACTATGTCGGGCCAACTTCATGTTCTTAAAATGCGGCGATGGCCACCAGACCATCATATGCACCAAACCAAGATCTACGCCGGCGAAGTGCTCAAACTACGGAGGTCCCCATCCCACCAACTACAAAGGGTGTGTAGCACACCCAAAGAACTGCGGGTTAGCGAATGTCGCCCATCAGTGACACTCCTGGAAACCGTACAGATCGCCATCCAGTTCAAACAACCTCCACTTTAAAACTCAGGAAGGAAAACAACCTGAAACCAGGACCAAAACATACGCCGAGGCTGCACGAGCCAAGTATACTTCCTCCAAAGAACTCACAAGCTCCAATCTAACATTAGTACTAACTGCCTCACCAGCTACCATGCTCCAGGAGTTCAGCAAAACAAATCCTACTGCACCCTTCACGAAGAAATTCCTGCAAAGTACCCATTCAATTCTGACGGGTCTCAGTCATGAATAAAAGGGAATATAAGCCTAACTCCCTTATCATAACTGCGTGGTACGCAATGGACTGAGAAACAAAATCCTGGAAATGCAAGAGTTTACTCACAGATTCAATCCTGATATAATATTAGTAAATGAAACACATCTCAGGCCAGCTAATAATCCTAAATTACGGAGCTACATATTGTACAAAACAGACACACTCACCACCAGTGGAAGACGTACAGCCGTATACATTAAAAACTATCTAAGCCACAACGTCCGGACCAATCCGCAAACCAAGAACCTAAGATAACAGGTATTGAAGTTCGTACAAACAATGCTGGCAGTATCAAAAATCTATGCTGTATACATCCATCCAGCATTCCATTTCTGGTATCTGACTTGGACTCCATTCTCGGCCTCCACAGACTCCATCATCATGACTGGAGACTTTAATGCGAAGCATACAGCTTGATTCAGCTCCACAATCAATGACAAAGGCAATATTCTAAATCATTACTCAACGCGAAACTCGATTGTTATAGCTGGACCCACAGAGCCCACCCATCACAGCCCAGCTGAAAGCTCAGATGTACTCGACATCGCCATTCGCAGAAACATCAGATACCAATATCAACTGGAAACGGTAAACGCGTTGTCTTCTGATCACAACCCCATTCTGCTTAAGCTCTGTACACAAGAGCAATTCTCTTCTCCGCACTCCTTTATATCTTGGGACAAGCTCTCCAGAACTCTCTCAAATCACATCGGGCCAGTACCTATTATCCACAAAAAAAGAGGAAATAGACAACATAGCCGTAAACAACCTTACCAGCCAAATCAAAAAAGCAATAGCATCAGTTACCCAAACCACAGTCTTTCACCCTAGCGGTCGGATCCCTGAGGAAATAATGACCTAATCAGATTAAAAAACAATCCCAGAAAGAGGTATCATAATACAAGAGCCCCAAAAGATAAAACAACTCTGAATAATTTAAATAGACAAGTCCGTGAAACTCTGCAAAAACATCGAAACCAAGATTGGGAAACCAAACTGACTAATCTAAACCCAGAAGACAACTCCCTCTGGAAATTCTTGAGAACCCTCCGCACTAAAAGCCGACCTATACCCCCAATCGACCAAGAAAGGAATTGCTCACTCAGATAAAGAAAAAGCCAAAGCTCTAATTGACAGCTTGGAAACACAATGTAACCCCTCTTTTGAAAATCTGAACATCAGAATTATCTACAATTCACCCCCGAGTCAAGAAGGTCTTAAGGCAACGAAAGGATAACTCAGAACCTATCACATCCACTTCTCCATCAGAAGTTACAAATATCATAACCCCATCTGAATAACAACAACAAAGCTCCAGGTCCAGATGGAATCACAAACAGAAATATCAAACTACTCCCCAGAAAAGCCATTACGCATCTAGTCAACATAATCAATGCCATCATCTGATTCCAAATGAGCAGTTCGGATTCAGAAAAAACCATAGCATTGTAGAACAAATACACCGATTGGTCCAATATATCAAAAGGTTTCAACTGGACTCTCCACACAGCTGTGGTAGTTATAGATACTGCGAAGGCTTCTGATAAGGTGTGGCATCGGGATCTTCTCTACAAACTCATCAAATTCAATATACCAATCAATTTAATAATCCTAGTCAATATCCTAGCAGGTGTGCCACAGGGCTCACTTCCCCCCCCCCCCTTGCTATTTTCAATCTACATAGCTGATATCCCGCAAAACACAAGTTCAACAATCACCGCATTACTAGCAAGATCTCTCAGCCCCAAACTGGCTATCAGAAGACTACAAAGCAGGATTCATACACTGGAGAATGGCTGATGGACTGGAGGATCCAAGCAAACTCCCACAAGTCATACTGTTTTCCAAAAAGAAGGTCCAGTCCAAGGAGAACAAACACGTGCTAGGAGTCAAGATTCCATGGCAGACTGAAGTAAAATAATTCGATGTGATGCTTGACAAAAAACTCCAAATCATCACTCATATAAAACACATAAGCTCGAAGACATCCAAAGTAATCGCGCAGCTCTACCCCATGATCAACAAAAGAAGCAAACTGGATACTCGGTACAAACTACTCATACACAGGATGGCAATACGCCCAGTCATCGCTTACGCATCTCCTGCATGGAGCCATACCTCAGATACAAACATTCAAAAACTGCAGAGGATACAGAACAATTCCATGAGAATGATTTCGGACACCCCATGGTTCATTAGAAACTCCAAATTCACTGTGAAGTCAACATTCCCTACACCATATCCCTCCTTCATGACCTAGCAGAAAAGTTCTTCACCAAGACAAGCAATCATCCAAACCCGCTGGTCAAGCGAGCTTCAGACTACAATGAAGCAGAATTCTACAAATACAAAAGACCCAAGTGATTTCTACGCTCAGCTGAACACAACTAATCTCACTGCCCTTCCAGGGCGAGATTGAAGCTCAATAACTCTCCACTCAAAGAACTTTCCTTCTCAGACAAAGGGGAATATGAAAAGCATTTATGCTTCACCCACCAAACCAGTAACGTTCTGCGTTTGAAACTAATTACTACTATGTGCTGTCTTCCACGCTTTGCACACTTATTCGCCAATTTCCTATCGGAAACTATGTCCTTTTATTCCCAATTAACTCTAAGCGTGTAAGAACATGAGGTGGCGCTGGTCAACATCCGTTCGAGTTCGATATCCAACTTCAATTCTGCTGAACCGCCTCCTCCTCCTTGCCTTTGACTTATAACATTACATGTGGTGTTTCCCAAGGATTACGACCAACAACTATTCAAGAAACATCAAGTTACTTTTGTGATGAAAGTGGGTTCTAAAAATTTTTCATATTAAAACAAGAAGGTTTTTTTTTTTCGTTTAGAGCAATTAGATATTTTCAAGCTCTAGATTATATTATCATTAAGCGAAAACAGTAAGTAGATCAAACCAAATAAAAAAGCATAAAAATATAATATAGCAAGAGTGATCCTAACTCAACATTGGTACCGTCAACATAAGAAGCCTGAATGGCAAAGAAATGGAACTGGCTGAGGAATTGGATAAGTACCAGATCGACATAATAGGGGTGACTGAAACAAAAAAAGACAAAAACTGGTGAGATCTTTTTGAGCAATAAATACAAAGTGTTATATTCAGGCACTGACAATCAAGGAAAAGAAGGAGTAGCCATAGTATTCAACACAAAATACGAGGCTAATCTTCTTGAATGGCAGTCAGTCTCAAGTAGAGTAATGTGGGCAAATATGAGAATGGGGAACTGGACAATGAGACTTATTTGTGCCTATGGTCCCACAGAAGGTTCTACTAAGGTAGAAGTTGAGAAATGTTTTGAGGCTTTAGAGAAAGCAACTGACACAATGAAAAAGGAAAAGTTGGTTCTTGTTGGGGATCTAAACATCAAAGTAAGAGGCAAGGGATAAGAAAAGCCTCATTGACTATGTTATTGTCTATAGTGAGGTTTTCTAACTAGTGCAGAACACTAGAATGTACAGAAGATTTGAAATTGGAAGTGAAAACTATTTAGTTTTGAGAAAAATAAAATTGAATTTCATATTGAAAAGAAGAGTGTGCAAGGAAGTTTTAAAACGATTCAAAGTTGAGCAGCAATCAGATGTGAACTCTAGACTAAAATACACCAACATTATTTAAAAAAAAAAACAACTTAAAGAGTTTTAAAACAAGAACCAAACCTTGGAGATTCAGTGGCAAGTCCTGAAGAGAACGCTGATTGATTCAGCCAGAGAAGCATGTGGGGAGGTTGTTTGCAAGGATAGAAAAATTAGAACTCCATGGTGGATACAGGAAGTTAAAAAAGGCAGTGAAGGAAAAGAAGAAAGCCTTTCAAAAGTTCCTGACAAATAAGTCAGCTGGTACTCTTAGAAAATATAGAGAAAAATGTAAGAAAGCAAAGCATTGTATAAAATTAGCTAAACAAAAGTCATGGGAGGACTTTGGCAAGAACATAGAAAATAAATATCAAGAAGGTGGTAAAACATTCTGGAGGCTGTGAAGAAAGCTCAGAAATGGAGGAAAGAGTGCTGTAAAAGGAGTTAGAGATGATAAAGGTGACATGAAAATGGGAGAAAAAGATATCCTTGAAGTATGGAGTAATTACTTTGAGAAATTGCTAAATGAAACAAGTAGTGAAAGTATGGTGGCAGAAAACACTCAGTAGGCATGCCATCATCTGGAATATATATATATATATATATATACAGGGTGTTCGGGATAAATTTGACAGTTTCGTAAGGAAAAAGAAAATCTTCTTTGTATCTATTAAATTTAATGAATTGACAAAAAAACATTACAGGCAGAGTTAATTACAATACTATCAACAAGATTTACTCAAAATAACCACCATTAGCATCGATCACAGCTTCAATTCTGCTTCGGAACCTCGAACAAGCTGATGCTACAGTCTCCCTGGGAAGGGCCGCAAAAACTGTTTTAATTTTATCCATTAACTGGGCTTTTGTATTACTGGAAGTGCGATTGGTGTCTTTTTCAACTGCGCCCCATACAAAATAATCCATGGGGTTAAGGTCTGGGGAGTTTGGAGGCCAAACATTTGGACTGGTGAAGTCGTAGAAATTTTCAGACAACCATTTTTGACTTTTCCCAGAGGTGTGGCAAGGGGCCGAATCCTGCTGCCATACATACGGCCTACCATTGGCTACCCTTGTTATCCAGGGCTTGACTACAGTTAGCAACTCCACGAACAAAGCCCGAATTCCAATGCCAGGGTTCTTCAACACCTGTTCCTGCAGATTTGCGAGGAATTCTGCTGTACGAACGCAATCAGATCGTCTGCTAGGGATCTTTCTTCTTGCTACATCCTCGTAGTCACCATTGCAAGTCTCTAGTTCATGCCTGATTGTTTTTACTGTATTCAGGGAGCATTGGGCAGCAGTCGTAATATCCTTATTTTGATGGCGGGCACGAATCATCATGATACAAGTTATTCTCTTCCATGATTCAGGTGGGTTCCAGCTATCCATCCTTTCTGACATCTTGTATATGAATGAAGAAGGGTCCAAACTTTTAAATGAAGAGAAGTGTGTGTTAATACATGTAACTTACGGAAAAATATAATTAATTATAAATATGTCAAATTTATCCCGAACACCCTGTATATATATATATAATGCTCAAATATGGAGTCTTACAATAGCTGCACTGCATAATTCACAAAGCCTGGACAGAGGGACGAATCCTCGATGATTGGAGTAGAGCCCTCACAGTACCCACCTATAAAAATGGGAATAAAGCTGAATATGAGAATTACAAAGACATTTCTCTACTGAGCGTCCCTGTAAGATTTATGGAAGTATTCTTGAGAAACGGCTAAGAAAAATTGTGGAAGAAAAGCTTGGTGAAGAACAAGCTTGGTTCAGGCCAAACAGAAGTTGGGATCAGATTTTCACTTTAAGATATTGAGTAGTCATGGAAATATAACAAAGATCCGCATTTAAGCTCTGTAAATCTGGAAAAGGCATATGACAAGGTGCTAAGAGAGAGAGAGAAGCTATTCAAAACGCTACAGTTATATGCAGGGCCGTCGCCAGATTAGTTCGCACCCTGAAGCAAAAAATTAAACATGGCCCCTGATGGATTATAAGACAAAAATATAAGTAAAAATCTCCAATTGCTATTTTGTTTTTATTACAAGAGAAACATTAGTGCAAAACGATTACATAATAATATTAATTAAATGTTTGCTCTACGGGGATATCGCACAACAAAACTGTTTATAAGTTCGTCTAAATTTAAATTATAAGCTATGTCCGCCTCTATCGATGTAGTTGCTAGACCAACCAATCTTTCTTGGGTCATTGCTGTTCGCGCAAATAATGTTTAATCAGTTTAAGCTTGGAAAAACTTCTTTTCGCACTTGCGACGGCGCCTAGCGCAATATGGCTGAACTAGCGCCCTTATTAAGCTGCGCCGTGGGGCAAGCTGCCTCTATGCTACGCCCTGTCCACGGTACTGGTTATATGGTGTCAAGGGGGCATTATATCAAGCAATACTTAGTCTTTATTTGAGTTGTGAGTCAGCAGTTAGAATTGAAGGAAGTACAGGAAGATGGTTTAATGTTAAATCTGGTGTCAGACAGGGATGAACATTATCCCCTCTGTTATTCATTATCAATATGGATCACATTATGAAGGAAAGTGGTATTAAACCTGATATCAAAACTGGAGATGTTAATCTCAGCTCTTTACTTTAGGCAGATGATGTTATACTTTTAAATAAATCCACTACAAGTCTAAAAGATTTCCTGACTAAATCGAATAGCTGTTGTAATAGATATGGTATGAAGGTCAGCAATAAAAAGACAAAGACAATGAAAATAAGCAGAATCATTGAAAATGTCAACTGTGTTGTGAATGGAGAACCTGTGGAACAAGTAAAACATTTCAGCTACTTAGGCACGATTTTTAGTGAAGATGGCAAATTAAATATAGAAATAGAGAACAGAATCAACAAAGCTGGTATGGTGGGAAGTCAAATGAATAAATTTATATGGTATAAGAGAGAAATTAGTCGGAACACTAAATTAGCTGTATACAAGACAGTGTTCAAACCAGTTTTAACTTATGGATCTGAGAGCTGGGTCAGAAGTAAAACACTTGACCAAAGACTAGAGACCACAGATATGAAAATCCTAAGAGAGATTAGAGGCGTGAACAGATGGCATCATTGGCAATCTCATATTAAAAACAAGGATTATTAGGAAAGAACTTGACATTGTCAGCATCCAGGAATGCGTTAGCAGAGCTAATCTCAGGTGGTATGGTCACTTAAACAAGTGTTCTTTGCCATGATGGCAGGTAAAAGACCCAGAGGAAGACCAAGATATAAGTGGATTGATAGAGTAAAAAGTGCCTTAGAAGACAGAAATATAAGATCTGATAATATTGGAATTTTAACAAATAACAGGCTAATTTGGAAGAAAATTGTTTATAGGAAGTTTGTAATGATGTAACTTTTTACAGTACGTAGTACTATCATAAGGTCCTGTACATCCCCAACCGTGAGAGTATATATAAAGAATTTGATGATGATGAACAAGAGTGATTTTACAATTAATGTTTGAAAACACACGATAGGAGTAACATTGCGAGGTTCATTGTTAATAATATTAACACATTTGTCTCTTGGAGCCCATTTTATCAATATTAAATTACTTGGAGAACACAGACTGAATAAAATTAAGTTGTCTGACCCCTTTATTCTCGTTGCGTTGTACTGGATTTTTTTTTTAAGAACAGGAATAAGTTTTTCATTAACAATTTTCAATGCTTTTTGTGTTCCAGTGGAAAACTGTAAATATTTCGACGGTAAACAGTATATGAGTAACTTTAGTGTGTCAGTAGGAAGAGGATGAGACCGGGGAAATTTGCGGAGACGCACACACACACCAGTACATTGAGGAAAGATGTCACAATATCGGGATTAGCTTATAATACTATCCAAGAATGAAATAAAAATGTCTTACATCACGTAAAACAGACACATAAAACGATTCGAAGAGGTCTACTCATTGTGACACAACATAACAATAATCAACGGATGACAGGCATTATATACGGTCTACGTTTATAAGCAAGTTAACATCGGATAAAATACAATACTAACAGAGAAAACATTAAACGTGCCACGAATGAATCTAGTATGTAAAACACTGGTCCCTCTCTCTCTCTCTCTCTCTCTCTCTCTCTCTCTCTCTCTCTCGTATTTCCTGATATTAACTATAAAAATATTTCTTTTTAACTGATTTAAATATGTACAAAATTTTCTCTTTAATTTCATATATTTATATATTTTTCAAAATAATCCTATAATCTAGATTCTGAAAAAGTACTATAGTTTAGAAATTAGTTAATAAAATACATATTTGATTGTGAAAAAAAATATATATACACACATGTATGTATATATATATATATATATACATATACACACACACACACACACACACACACACACACACACACACACACACACACGCACGCACGAGTATATATAGTGAAGTTCAATATAACACAAGCTAATAAAATATTTTGAATACCAATCGGTTTTACAATAATGCATATGACTTTAACTAGTAGGGTGTTCTCGGTGTGTGTGTGTGTTGATTTTGTTGTAATGAGTGACAAAAATGATAACTAAATGTAATAAAATTGGTCCCAGACGTTTTTATACGAATGCTTTCATTGTAATTAAAATTTATGTAAGAGAGATCGAAGGGTTTTTATTTATTTATTTTTATTCAACTTTACAGTACATTGATTAATAAACTTTTCATTTTCCCTTTACTTTAAACTTTTATTGACTTGAAGCATGTCAGTAACTTTCTTTTAAATTAATATTTATTTGATATCATTGGTCTGAAAAATTAGTATTTGCATAACGTTCCCATCTGTTCTTAAAGAATTACATTTTTAATATTGCATTATTAATACATATTTACATACTTTGAAAAATAATTTAAAAATATCTGAAATGAATGTTATTTACATACTTTGATGATTCATATCGGAAATATGCCTTTTTTTTTTGATATTCGGTTTTAAAATATGTAGTTCTATAATTCATATAATTTATACAGATTTCCATTGTTTCCAAAAAACGCGTACGTTACACATTTTGATATATCAGAAACTTTTAATTTTTGTTTAATATGGTGTACTTATTTTTCGTAATTTTATTTAAAAATGTAAAGAAAATTTTCCCTTAGATTATTATTTTCTTTTTAAATTTATTAATAAATATTAAATAATAAATAAATAAATAATCAGAATGAGCCTTAATTTAATAAATTAAGGCTCATTCTGAAATTTGTTAGTTCGACTGATAGCTGACGTAATAAAAGTGAAGTAAAATTCACTTCCTGTTCTTTGAATGCTCACAACTGAAATGACCCGCACATTAAGTTGTAATCATGAACATACTCATTGACCATCAATCTTGATTCTGGTGTCATTTTAGTTCCGCTAGACTTATTCCTGTAGATAGAATCGTTCTGTCAAATAGAATGTTCACGTGACATCCTTGTTCAAACGATGATAGCTCATACAGAACCAATATACTGTAGGCGTCTACTTTTCTCGCGATCGCTTGTCAATAGAGTTACTTAATGGATTGCTTAATGGAGTTACTCGAACATAAAAAACGCGTTGTTATTAGTTCTTATCCGTAACAGGTATTGTTTTGAGAATCTTTCTTTTAGTGTTGCCAACTCTTAAACAGTTGAATTTTTTATTTTTTTCATTCCGTAATAGTTTTTATTATTGTTAACATATTCTGTTCCAGCTATTAAAGCAGCTTTGCTCATTCAGAAATGGTATCGAAGGTATCTAGCACGTTTGGAAGTCAGGAGACGATGTTCTTGGAGTATTTTCCAGTCACTTGAATACGCCGGTGAACAGGACCAAATCAAGGTAAAATAAATACACATAAATAAATTTATTTATTGTCCTCATCACGTTATACGTAATATTAGGAGCAATGATCTGACAGTCATGACTGCGTTGCAAAAAAAAAAAAAAAAAAAAAAAAAAAAAAAATTAATTAAAAAATAATAATAATAAATAAATAAAAAATATATATATATTGAGATAAGAATCAACAAAATATTATTTTAACATTTATTATATATTATTAAATTCTATTTATTATATCGGGTTTCCAAAAAAGGTTTTTAAACCAAGTTGTCTGTTACTTCAAATATTTGTTCGCTAGCTCCGAGTTGTATGCGCATGCGTCAATTCACTTTTAATAAGTAAATATCGAAGGTGACACTTATGTCTACATTACCTTAAACTCTGCAGGCAATTGTGTAAGCACTGAATGGGTAATAGACCCTCATTTACATACAGATTAAGCTTTGATCTCTGTCTCAGTACTACACACACATACTCCTAATTAGTTAGGTTAATGGGAATGTACTTTACTACTGTTATAATTAGCAGTAGCATAACGTTGCAGCTAATAATAGGTGTATAATTATTTCCCATAGAGGGCGCTTTATCTGATTGTTTTATGTTTTATCCAGGTCAGTCGGTGTAAGTAGCCTCTGCGTTATTTACTTAAGACAGTATAACGAAATCTGACGACAAATGCAAATATTTGCAGTTACTTTTACTGGTAGAGTAACTTAAGGCTTAATGTGACTATCTTGTTGAAGTTGAACGAAGATGCATTTGAACAGATTCTAGATTCTAATGTCGTTCAGATAATTTTTTGTAGGAAAGACCGAAATTTACCCTATAAAGAAGACGTAAAGAACCAGTTAGCTCACTGAAACGAAAAATTGGAGGGGGGGGGCAGGGAGTAGTCGAGAACAGTTCCAGGCGAATGTTTGCTTTACTTGAGTCATATTTATTCCTTCTAGTCTGCCTCTTGGAAATTTGCCATCGAAAACTCTAAAGCTCCCCCCAAGTGTTGTTCTAGGTATGCACTGAGTTATGTCATTTGAGATTGTCACTGACAATTTGTGTCTTTCTGTGTTGTCAAAATGGATCAATGAAATCTGATCTTGGTAATGCACAGAACAATCCTTAATACGGATAGGATTTTCGCTAAAATATATAACTAAAGCATGTTATAGACGAAGTATCTTCAATTCAAATTTTTTTTTATTCATACCTCCCCCTCATATTTTTTTCATGTTCTCAAGTTGAATTATGGTACCAACTGAGGCTCCATTTGATTATATAAAGATCGTTTAAAATTTTTATTTTGCTTAAAAATTAAATATTTTATATAGAATATAATATAAAATTATTTGTTAAATGTTATTTAATTAAATTATTTTATAGTATTAAATTTTTGGAATAATATAACGATATTTAGAACAACACCTTTTTGATTTTAATACTTCTAAAATACACAATGTTTTAAGTAAAGCGACTTCGATTTGGGATCAATCGACCGTGAGATGCGGTGATTGATTCATTCAATCCAATACCATTGGAGGGTAACGGATGGCAATGCTGTAGCCAATGAAGTTCTAACTGAGGCTCCGCTATTGCTGTTACCCTCCTGCCATGATCAGAGCCTTAATTGCTCAATAACACCTTATCCCTACACAGTCCTCTACAGATAACGGGGAATATGAAAAGCATTCTTGCTTCGCCCCTTTAAGCCAGTCCTTATAAGGATAAGGACTTCGATTTGGGAAAGAACAACAAAATATTTTCTGGAGGTTCATGCAAAGCATGGATCGATTAATTTTTTATAAATATATAAAAATATATAAAAAAATATCTATGTATATATAAAAAAATATATATGTATGTATATCATTTGAATTCTTGTCAAATCAAATATATATATAAATATTTGACAAGAATTCAAATGGTATATATATATATATATATATATATATATATATATTTCCCCCCCCCCCCCCACACACACACTTCTAGCAAAGTTCTTGCAACTGTTGACCTTAACGGTAAACCGTCTATTATCTCTGTTTACCAAACATTTGACGGATTGCTAGCCTGTTAAACAGATTTCAAGATTCTTGTCCAGAGGCCAAAAGTTAGGCATAAAATTAGTAAACCTTTTAATTAGCTGTCAGTAACAAGACATAACGGCAATTATCTTCTCTTAAATTCACCCAAATCGGCTAGGATAATAAGACAGTGAAGCGAAAAAGAGAAATCTGAAGCGGTTATTTCCATTGCCCTTTGGGAATTTTGATGCCAGTTACATCTAAGCTGCTGGTTTAAATTTAATATTGAGATAAATATAATATAATATAATATAATATAATATAATATAATATAATATAATATAATATAATATAATATAATAAATATAATATTGAGATAAATATAATATAGTTTAAAGGAACTGTTTGATCTCTTTGGAATAATTATAAGACAAAAGAAGAGAAATGGTAGCCGGAAAATAAATTAATTATTACACTTCATTAATATAATATGAAAATAAAAATTAAAGTAAAATTTTGTCAAATTTAGAGAACTTTTTTCAATATATTATAAATATTACTAATTAATATGATAACACATTGTATTTTTAACAATATATTTCAAATATAAAAATCTTGCATAATCAGAACATTTAATGATCGAAGAGAAAGCTGATACAGCCTCAATGCTTACAATGAGCGGGTAAATTACCCACAATAATCTCATCACCCACAATCTAAAATCCAGATGAAGGGATAAAGAGTCAAGGACTCAGTCCATCAACCAATTAAGTTTAAAGTACGTTTAATGGAGGCAAAAATCCCGGGAGGGTAATGGATGGCAATGTTGTAGCCAATGAAGTTCTAACTGAGGCTTGGCTATTGCTGTTATCCTCCTGCCAGGATCAGAGCTCATAGCTCAATAACCCCTTATCCTTACACTCTCCTCTACAGATAACGGGGAATATGAAAAGCATTCTTGCTTCGCCCCTTTAAGCCTGTCCTTTTAAGGACTTTGAAGTACATTTAATAATTTGCATATGTTTCTTCATTCTTGTTTGATTCCACGTAACTTTTGTTTCACCCCTTCATGTTTTTTACAAAGTACTTTTCTGGTATTCAAAGAGCCTCATAACGTAATAGGACACTTTCAATACTCTAAATACGAGGGCGGTCTGAAATGTTCTCGGCCTCGATCATAGATGGCAACACTATCGGCCCGATTTCTTTTTTTCTAAGTTGGTACATCTGTCGTAACCAACCATGTGAAATTGCAAGTCATTCTATCAAGTACAGTAGTTTGTTTTATACAGCTGTCTGAAGCAAAAGTGTTTGTTGCTGTATCCCTTGAAATGCATAAAATTGATTTTCGCGCGGTTATAAAATTCTTTATAAAGGAAGGTTTAACACCAAAACAAATTCATTCGAAGTTCATAAAAGTTTATGGGCATTCTTCTCAGGGCCGGATTTAGACTTGCTGAGGCCCTAAGCTATACAAAACCCAGAGGCCCCCCCCCCTACTGTTTTAAATTACATCAGCTGATCTTTTTGATTTTTTATTTGAGGCCCCGGCAGATTGTGAGACCTAAAGCTGTAGCTTTTTTTTTTTTTTAGCTTATACGTAAACCTGGCACTTATTCTTCCCCTTCGTTTTCGACAATTAAGAAATGGGCTGCCGAGTTTAAACGTGGCCGTACCAGCCTTGAAGTTGATCCACGTGAAGGACGTCCTAAAAGTGTAACAACACCAGAAATCATTGATCAAGTGCACGATATGGTATTGGATAGCCGGCCAGTCAAAGTGCGTGAAATTGCAGAGACCATAGGCATTTCAAAAGAACATGTAGGATATATTTTGCATGAAGAATTGCAAATGAAAAAGCTTTGCATAAGATGGATGTCGCGCTGATCAAAAACGCACTCGCATGAAAATCTCTGAACAGTGCTTGGAGCGTTTTAACAAGAATAAAACTGATTTTGGGCGTCAATTTATTACTATGGATGAGACTTGGATTCACCATTACACACCAGAATCCAAACAGCAGTCAAAACAGTGGACAGAAGCCGGTTGTTCAGCGCCAAAGAAGAAAAAGTCGGTTCCATCAGCAGGAAAGGTCATGGCACCGGTGTTTTGGGATGCTAAAGGCATTTTTTTTATTAATTATTTTGAAAAGGGTAAAACAATAACCGTGGAATATTATTCCGATCTTTTAACCAGACTAGACGAAAAAATTCGTGAGAAAAGACCCGGTTTGCAGAAGAAAAAAAATCATCCTTCATCAGGAGAATGCACCTGCCCACAAAGGTGTTTTAGCAATGGGAAAATTAAGGGACCTGCACTATGAATTGTTGGAACATCCACCCTATTCCCCAGATTTGGCTCTCTCTGACTTCTATCTCTTCCCCAAACTAAAACTTTTCCTTGCTGGCCAACGTTTTTCTTTGAATCAAGAGGTGATTGCAGCTGTAGAGGAGTATTTTGCAGATCTTACTGAGAACCACTACAGGGACGGGATAATGGCGCTGGAGCATCGCTGGAATAAATGTATTAGTCTCACGGGACATTATGTTGAAAAATAAAATTAATTTTGAAATTATAAATTCGTTTTTTCATTGTTTGGCCAAGAACATTTCAGACCATCCATGATTCATTTTTGCGAAATGCACTTAAAAAACATTGTCATTCCATTTAGCGTATGAAGATTGCCATGGACAACTGGTGATTCAAATTATCGCTAACTTAGAATGACAGTATTTTTTTTCAATTAGGGGCGACTTGGTTAAATCAAGGTATACTACTGTCTTGAAAAATCACGAGCTTTTCAAGTACATACACAAGCCCCTAACAATAACCAATCAGCAGATGGGGCACCTTTGTCAGACTACTCTGGAAACAATGGCGACATTGTGGACCTTCAGATGGTTCAGGATAGATGATTCACAAGTAACTCAATCCTAATAAGTAGTCAGTTATCTCTTGGGGAACTTCTTGTGAGGGTGAAGACGGACTTCTGCAGAACTCTTACTGCATTTGCAAATCCTCTAAAACATTTTTTTTTATATATAGAATTGCTGCTCTCCTTTAAAACGATACTTTGAGACATGATCGATTCCAATGTGAGTGTTTAAAATTGATCTATACTTGAAGTCGTTCAAGTATAGATAAATGTCTTGGTTAATTGACGCCCTCTATGCGTGAGTAATAGAAACTTGGTGAAAGTTCCAAAATAATTGTCTTCCATATATTTCAGGTGACGTGAGTTAGCCAAAGTTGTTCAGATTTGGTGAATAAAAGGGAAGCTTCCCCCGTTAGATCCGATAATTCGTATCAATGACATGGTCTGCTACTCTAGATAGGCTGTAGTACACGTAATAGACATAGCTTCTGTGTTCGTCCAAACGAACGCTGTTCTTCCTGTTGCATGCAGCTGCTTAGTTGTATTTCTTTGTGCCTATGAATATGCCTTTGTGATGACCAACGCGAAATATTGGTATAGTAATTTATTACCTAAATAAATTTCGTTAGTAATTATTCTTCCTAGATGTGCGTTTCCGCTATTGATTTTCAATAGAAGGATTTTCAATGTCTTAAGTATTCAATCCAGATTAGTCTTGATCAAGTTTTTCAAAGACCTCATCACTCACAGTGAGTATATGGACAAGAACCATGTATGATAAGGCAAGGATTCCTAAGTCAGTGCCCCAGTTCAAGAAGTAAACAATCGTTCTCATGATAATGATGACAACGTTTAAGAAAGAGAGAAAGAAAAAATACAAAAGCAATACAACTAATGGAAGAAAGTTATAAACCCCATGTTTGTAGCTTTCTACGAAATTTCTAGGGATCTATTGAAATTCTTCAGCAGAATTTGAAAATATTCTTAGGAGTGAGAGAGAGATAAACTATTGTCCCACAATCTCAAGACATTAATTTTGCCTTGCATGACATGGTTGACCACTGATACTTTTTTTTAATTGACGAAAGAGCCTTATTTCTTCCAATAGGATTTACAGCTCTATGAAACGGGATTCCATGATAAAAATGGGGAAAAAAAATGGCTACATCTGTGCACAGGATGGGCTTCTGATGTGTTGATATGCTTTGAATCACCAGGAGATTATATCTACGTAATCCATCTAAAGTTGCATGTATCGTCCTGAAATCTAGGTTTTTATGGAACTGACAATAAGTGACATTAATATCTTTTATAAAATAATTCTCAGAGTTTTTCTAATGTTGCAATTGTCAATGCCTTTTATAGTCCGATGTCCGCTTTTTTTAGTCCAATAACTTGAATGGTTTACAGGGCATCCATCTTGTCATGAATGTCAGACTTCATTAAAATAAATCAAAACGAAGAAAGCACAGCGATGGTTGGGTGAACTTAACAGTGGGTTTTACAAACATGAATTTTGGCGATTATTACTGTCTATTTTTCTACTCCCTGTTAACTCATTCTGCTCTTTGTAGAAGTCAATTACATTTGCCATTAATAACAGTTTAGGTAACGGAAAACTAGAGGATTTTTTTTATTTACGTGCTTTATTTTATTTGTTTATTTTATTTTTTTATTGTAACTACTCTCGAAGTTATTTATCGCGAAAGCTGCATATTTTCCGTGCTAATCGTGACTCACACTTTGAACATGCATGTGCTTTGTCAACGTGATCCAACAATAAACTGGAAAGTAGCGTGCACCAGTTTCTTTACCAAACAGTTAACATTTCAGACACGTGACAGATTGGTACGTGGATCTCTCTCTTTATCATAAAATCATATTTGCAACAACAACGTGTCCGAACAGGATTGTAAATAGGGGCCAATAACCTGGGATAATCCTACAAGTGCTCCTTTACCGAGCTCATATGGCCGACATTTTAGGCTTTCCTTATGGATATAAATTAGTTTATCTGAATATGGGAGAACCACATTTGCCAAGTGGATGGCGTCTTTGCTCTCCAACCAACAGGTTGCCGTTTCAAATCCCACTGAAAATAATTTGATAAATCAAATTATTTTCTGCGACCGGTTTGACTACCTGCTTTGTGGAAGCCTACATTTTAACGTTTGATTTATCTGACTTGCAGTCCACCCCAATATCACTTCATACCTAATTGTTGCTTCTCTTTCTGCATTTTATGGAACAAATTACAGCAGTAAGTTTAACTGGGAACGAAGTAATGAACATGAATCGTTAGGAACATTGATAACGATAAGACGAACGATTTTAGAAGGAGCGTTGCTAGCAAGACTACATTTTACGTCTTGTAGCACATTTGATCGATGACACTACCAGAGGTATTCCTATTAGATTAGAGAAGTACGACGATGACTTGTCAGGGACAAGTTTTTTATTAACTTGTTTTCAGGGACTTGTCAGGGACAAGTTAATTTGATTTGGAATTTTAATTGATCCAGAATGAACCATACGGAGAAAAAAAAAAGCAAGTTGGAAATTAACGTAGGGTTAGCATCAAAATCAGAACTTTAGGAGAGGATCGAAGAAGGAGAAAATTTGTTCGAGATACTAGTGCAGGATAAAATGAAAGAGAATAGAAACGAAGTTAATTAAATGAAAAAAAAAAAAAAGAAGCAACATTGAGAACAACATCTGATTTTTATTTGAGTTGAAGATTGCATTTTTTTTTAAACCAGTTTTGGTGTTCAGAATGCTCCCTGGTTTTTGGCAATAAGGGTCAACCATCCTATTCTGTCGATGTGGTTTCGAACACTTGTAATGCTAAACGCAGACCTGCGCGTAAGTGTAAATCGGGCATGCAGTATATATTTATAGGCATGTCCTCATCTTTTCAATGGAACGTTGGACTTATTACTATTTTTAATTTGAATTAGATTGACGAGGACTTTTGTCATGCTCGAACCTTCTTTTTTTTTCTGCTTATTATTATTAGTATTATATTAGTAGATAAATGTATATGTGGAAAGCGTTCTTAATAATTAGCTTGACAGGTGATCCGCTTTCGCAAGACTGAAACAGACCAAGTCGGAAGTGTTAACAGAATTCATGGCGAATCACACCGATGGTGTGGAAAACCACACCATCGGGAAACATCGTTCAAAGCAGATTAATTCATGTAAACACCAAAAAGACCTTAGCTCATCATTCGTCAATAGCATAACAAACAGCTGCGAAGAAGTCTTTAACTTTAACTACTTCGTCCTCGAATTATTTTTAAACAGATTTCCCCCCCCACACACACACTCTTTGGGGTAGTCTGGACTCTGTTCATTTCGTGGTTAAAGGAACTGAAATAAAACAAATAATAAAAAAAAGGTGGTAGTTTTGAAACTTGCGCAGTCAGGCTTCATCCTTAAGTTATAGTTCTAAATTCCAAATAACCAATCAGTACTTTTATATTTTCAGCTGTACGAGTTCTTTAATGATCTCATCGCACATCTTTCTGGTGCTGAAACCGCTAAATTATCTCCAGTGGTCACTAGTTCAATTCAGCATTCCTTACGAGGTAAGTTACAATGCCATAATTTTTTATTTGAGTACTGTGTCTAGATGGAAACGATTTGCTATTCACATTCTCTTGTGTCTGTTAAGAGAGCTTCTTGGTTATGGGCGGCTTATGAGTTTTAAGCTCGCCCTTTGGGGGGGGAACTGGAAAACTAGGCATGATCAGCAGATAAGGATGGCTTTTTGTGCTTGTAATGATCTCTTTGGTTGTGATCTGTGAGCGTTTGCTTCGAGTTCGCTACACCAATTTTTTTAAGGTGGTGACATTATCTTAGAATCTTTTGGTTTCCAGGCGTTGACGTACAGATCTTGTTAATATTGCCGTATCATCTGCGTATAAGATGTTGAACTTGTAGGTTTTTGATGGATGTATGCTATGTAGATGGAGAACAAGAGTGGGGGGCCACTAGGGGGATTGGGGACTCCAGCTGAGATTTTGAGCTGTGTTGGATTTCACATCGCTGATTTTAACTTGCCGTTTCCTATCAAGGAGGAGTCCTTGATGCCAAATTTTGTCAAAAGCTTTTGCAACATCCAAGGCAACATCTCCTGTGTTTCCAATTGTATCCTGTAGTCGTATGTTCAACAAGTCGTTGAATTTGCTGAACTGTGCTGTGATTGCGTCGGAAACCAAATTATTCATTTGGTATGTGATGTTTGCTTTACCTGTTGCTTCTTGTAATCTAGTTAGGATCATTCTTTCTGCAATTTTTCCTAAGTTTGATTGAAGAATGATGGGCCGATAGTTTTGAGGGGAACTGGGGAGTTCTTCCTGATTTATGTATCGGAATAATATCGACAATTTTCGAAGTTGGAGGAAAATACTGAAATCATAGATTGCATTTATGATACTGACAAGGTGTATTGCAGCTTTGAACGGAAAATGTTTGTGATTCCATCCTGGCCCCTTATCCAGTGCTTTCCTGTTGTTGAGATGTTTAATGATTGATTATTTCTGCTGGGAAAGTGGGAGGAATCGTTTGTGGATTGGCATAAAGTACCTCGAACATATTGGTGGATCGTGTAAGCAAAGTTGGGGTTTGTGTTTTCGTATACTTGGACCGCATTGTTTTTCGAGATTGCTGGCAAGAGCTTCTGCTCTGTCAGCATCTGTATATACAACCCCTGCTCGCCTTGCATTGGAGGAAGTGATTTGCGGCTGATGCGAAGATTTGTTTTGAGGAATTTCCGAAGATTGAGGGGATGTGAGTTTCATTTTCCCATTTCAGATTCCTGTGATTTTTTCAGAGCTTCTCTTACATTGTTAGTATGTTTGTTCAGAATTTTTGGATCTTGTGAGACCCGTGTGTTTGTGATCTCTTTTTTTCGGGCTTTGTTCATTTCTATGATTAATTGTACAATGTCATCCGAGAGTGGGTTTGACTTGTAGTGGGTTTCATGTCGTGTCTGGAATGGACTAGAATTATTTATTGTCCCTATACTATATATGAAATATAAAGGTATACTAGGTTAGTTTCTAAGTTTTAAACGTTATTTATTATTTATTACTATTATAGATCGATTTCTGATTTTTAACAGGCAGACCGAAATACCTCAACCAAGCTGACCAAGAAGAAAAGGAACTTTGGCGAGCCACCAATCCCGAATTGGTGTTCATCGAAGAAGGCTATCGAGGACCTCATTTGAAGTTACCGATTACTGCAGACGATATCACAACGCTCATCGATACATTCAAAGTTCGTAAGGTAATTAGGTGTAATTGGATATCTCAGCTTATTCTGCCATGTTTAATACGAAATATTTGTAAAAACAGCAGAATTTGAATTTAGTATGAGACTGTAATCTGATACATACAATGGTAGTGAAGTATTCGAGATGAAAGACTTAGTTCGTCGTCTGGTAGTAATTGATGTAGTCAGTGTCTATAAAATACTTTTTATTGCATTTATAATCTTAATAATTACATGTTTTATAATAAGATACATTTATTTACATCAAAGTTTTTAAGAATTTTTAAGCAATCTAAATATTCTAAAAAACTTTTCTCGCACACCATAAATTGTATTATATGAAATATATTTATCAATTGAAATAAAGAGTTTTTATCTGAAAATATCATGGGTATATTGCGATTCCTATTTTAATTTGTATTCTCGGCGCTTCTCGGCCTTTTGGCTAAGTTTAATAAGCGGCGTTAAACGAGAGCTCCAAGACTACTAGCAAAAAGTAGTATCTGTTCGTAGACGCTTGACATCAGTACGGGTTCCGTAAGGAACTCTGAATATCAAAGCGTCGATCGCAGATCTACAGGAAACCCCGGACCGGGGCAAGATCAAACACTTGGTGGTGGGACTAGTTAGGCCCCCCCTTGCTTTTTAGAAAGATGCCCTTAATTCTGCCGCGTGTGCGGACCCTTGCCTTTGAGGTCAACGCCACGATACCTGCACGGGCAATAGCGAAAGCCATATCAAACAGCGTCGGCGCTGAAAACGTTTTTGGTTTAACGCCTTATGGCGGCGGTAGATTCCAGGTGGTACTGAAGAATACGGAATCAAAAGAAAAGCTGCTCCTAGGTTTCAATTGCGGAGAAACGAAAATATCTCCATTCCTAGTTGGGAGCATTATTATAAAGACGCTCAAAATCCAAAGATTTCCGCTAGAATACGAGGAAATCATCCGAGGCATCTTCTCCAAGTGGGGAACAGTTCGAGAGATTAAAGTACACGATGACGCCGACAACCCAGGATGGAAGTCGGGAGAGGTGACCATCTCTCTCGAGATGAAATCTGAAGTCCCCAACTTTATTTTCATTGGATCCGCCCGGATCATGATAAATTATCCCGGAGTAAAAAAGCAATGCCTTAGGTGCGGTGCTTTTGATCACCTCGGAGCAAACTGTCCTAGATCGAAGTGCAGGAACTGCTTAGCAACAGGCCACACCCTGGAACAGTGCCAAGCATCATGTCCAAAATGCGGAACCAAAGAGCGCAAGATAAACACCTGCCCTTAGACAACATACGCAGAGAAGATGGGTGGCACCATCACACCAGTGACGCAGCCACCACCTAGCATACAAGAACCGCTCCCAACTCCACAGGAAAAGGTTACCACATTGACAACGGCAACCGAACCTAGTTCTATAACCAGTGATGAAGAAGTAGAAGAGATGGAGGCAAACTCTGACTCAACCAAACGGCCCCTGAGCCCACAGGAAGACACAACAAACAAGACAATCAAAGTAACCCCAACAGCAGAAAAAGAAGTGGCTACCGCTAACATAAAGATGCCAGAATCTCAGACAACAAGAGATACTCCTAATACGATAACCACATCAGAAGAGGAATCCTCATCTCAAGAGGAGTCCGCAGCAGAAGAAGAAGTAAACAACGTTAGAGAAACAGAACCTACCGAAGAGTCGGTCATGAACGGTTCTGTTATCTTGAAAAATTCGAAGCAACCCCAATATGTAAGAGACAAGCTGTTTAAAAAGATAACTACAGAGGGGGAACCATCGTTCATATTCTCTAAGAACAGTACGGGTTTTAAATGGGGAGATCTATACTTTGCTGACATCACCAAGGCTGAACCAGCTCCAGTACAATGTCATCTAAGACTAAACCAGACGCAGGCTACCGCATTTTGCGACCTGATAAAATCATTATCACATGTAGAAATGAAGACCCAACATCCACAAACCTTAATGGAGTATGCTAGGAAGTTTTCAAAGAAAGAGAAGTTTCCACCGCTGGAGTAGACGCGCCAAAAAAAAAAAAAATTTAGAATATTTAGTAGTAAAGGCCGGCGAACCTGAGCAGCGAAGGCTTACTGCGAGGCGGTGCAGCTCCTTGTGAGTTGCATCACTCGGGCCGGGCTCGCCCCTCCTGTTCAAAATTCCAAATTTATTAGTATGAAAGTGTAAACTTAGGTATAGAAGTATAAAGTATAGGTGTGTGTACAAGTGTATATGGGTTGTATAAGTACAAGTATATGTGTTGTATAAGTATATGTGTGTAAGAGTCTTCTCCCATGTGTTTTTTCCCCACTTTCCGCGGACAGACACCTAAAGAGGTGACTGACCGGGGCAAGCTGAAAAAGAACGGATGGAGGGAGGAATTGTCAGAGATCTGCTTGGTTTCGTACTATTGAGTATGGCCAAGTAGATCGACTGAGGCCCCTTTATCTCCCTACTACTGTCATCTCTACCTTTCTTGCTCCTCTCTTACTATCAAGCTGACCCTCAGCACAACTTGAAATTTCTCTAAAGAGGTCGATGATGAAAGATATGAACTCCCATTCTATCTATCTATTTGTAGGCGTAGGAAATAAAAATAGAGTGCATAGTGGTAGAGTAGGTAAAAAAAGGTGATGAATCTCAGCACCTATCTTACTCCACAGGCCGATGATGAGATTTGTTGAAGTCACAAATTAGTATTATTAATTTGTAAAATCCTTGCTGTTGGGAATTGGCACTTGAATAGTGTGATGGTTATATTAAAATATAATTATCAAGGTCAAACTCTAATTCCGTCCGACAAGATGAAACAGGGAGCACTGCTTCATCTTGTTTGGAATTTTTTTCCCCGTACATTCGGTTGCATATAATAAGCTTAAAAACTCAGAAGTGTCCCCACTACTGAAAAACTAACGAAAATTACTGCTAACTTGTTAGCATCGAGTTTCAAGAAACAATAATAATATATATTATATTCGGTAACTGCCTACAGTTGGAGGATATTTCCAAGGAATATCCTGGAAGGAGAAACTTAAGGAACCAGTGACAGAAGCCTTACCGAAATATTGTGCATATAGAAAGCTAATATGCATCTGTTTATAACATATTGTATATCATACCTCGTGTGGTGGCCGGGATGAGAATAGCCCTAATGTAGCCCATGCATGTCGTACGAGGCGACTAAAATGGATATCCAGGGAGGGTAATGGATGGCAATGCTGTAGCCAATGAAGTTTTAACTGAGGCTCGGCTATTGCTGTTACCCTCCTGCCATGATCAGAGCTTATAGCTCTATATTACTCTATCCATATAATTTCTTTATAGATAACGGGGAATATGAAAAGCATTTTTGATTCACCCATCTAGCAAATAAATAAATAAAATCGTATATCTAGACAATTCTATCCACGAAAGTTGTGAATCTGCAATACAGAGCAAAATCTGCTTCATACACTGGAAAATAGACTTCAAAATGACGAGGAAGATTTTTCCATTATCTTCCTTAACGTATTGGCCATCCTGGATCTGTTTGGTTCCGGAATGATCAACATTAAGGCTCCTCGAGTCGGTGGAGGTTATCCGAAAGTGCGATTTACTAACAAAAATGCCCTAAAAACGCCTATAAAACCTTCAAAATCAAACCCTAATATGATGTACTAGTAGCTGAAGTTATAATCCTAATATAGCTCAGGTCAATAAGGATGATGGTCTTTGGAAGTGGACCCACTCTAGGACACAAAGATCTTCATAAGGGCTTTTCGACTGAAGGTTAATTAGTATATATGGAAGTGTCAAGTTTTTCATCCCGAAAATCAGAATTCTCAACCATAACAGACATAATTCACTGAATTCATAGTCTGATCTAATAATCACATAGATCTCTTCATAAAACAAATGGATAGTATTAAATTAACGAATACTTTATTGTCTAGGATAGTGTTTCTCAAACTTCAGATATCCGTGTATCCCTTCTTAAATTTTCATTATTACCAAGTACCCCTAATTAATTAATTAAAAATTGTGATTCATTAAAGATAGTAATTGATTAAAAATAGTAATTCATTAAAAATAGTAATTCATTAAAAATAGTAATTAATTAACAAATAAATAAATTAGTTAATATAAAACATAATTAATTAAGACAAAAATTAGTTAATTAATTTTAAAAAAATTAATTAATTAATTAAAAAATTAATTAGTTGAAAAATAAATTAATTAAATTTATAAATTAATTTAAAATATTAATTAAAAATTAAATATCTATTTAATTTGAATTTATATGTTCATGTAAACAAAAAATATTTATTTTTAATAGAACAAAATTTGGAATAGATTCCCTCTTCATTTCCTGTCCATGAAAATCCACATTTCAAGTAATTCATATCGCACTTACGAAGAGTTTTCATCCTCTTCCTAGTTGGTTCTCTAGAGATGTCAGACGACACATTCTTATCAATTTCATTTGATCCAGATGCAATATCAACGTTTTCTTGTTGCTTACAGCTGCTTGTATTTGATATATTGCTCTCTTTTGGGGGTTTTATAAGTCCAATCTTTAACCAATGATCCATACGTAAGAATTTGAAAACTAAAAAATAATAAAAAAAAATACCGTATTTACTCGAATATAACTCTAACTTTTTTCCCGATATTAAAGCTAAAAAATCGTGTTGCGAGATACGTGCGGAAATTTTCGGAAACTAAAATTTTCAGAAAAAAAACTGAAATTATGTCAAGAAAAAATTACCAGTAATTTAGAAGACTTGAGATACGTAGAGCAGCGAAGAACTGCATATGACTGATGCGGTATCAACAAAAGATCACGCGAACCAAAGACAAATTAGCATTTCAACAGTTGAGTTGAAATGCTAATTCCCTTCAACCGAATTCCATAATATCTGAAACACATTCACTATATATTTCTTAGTTTTAACACGTTAACGACGGGGATGGTGACAAGCAAAACCATATGTTCCACCCGACAACATATGGTTTTGCTTGGTCTATACAGCAGTTTCTGTTGGAAAGGGGATGTGATTCATTAGTTAGTGCCGTTTTATCCCGGTTGTCTCTAACTGCGCTGTTTGTTGAAAAATATAATGACTCCTTTAATTATGCATAGCCGAAAATTGCCACGTACCCCCTAACGACCCTTCGCGTATCCCCGAGGGTACGTGCTGGGCCGTTCAGGGGTATACGAAAAATAATTAGTAATGGCGGAAAAATAACAAAATGCAAAACGTTAGTTATGGAACAAGAAATGTTAAGTTTGAATCACCGCTAATCGAGACACTTCAAAACTAGCTCATATTAGCGAATGATGATTGGTGAGGGCGTGGCTATGAACCTCTCCCAAACCATTCTTCTACCAATCATTATGCACAGTTCATGCGTCACTTTTGTCATCCATCCTCCTTTCCAAAACAATCGCGTGTTACTAAGAAATGACCTTTGCGATAACGAATCTTCCACTGACTTCCATTTGCGACGTTTCTAGAACTTTTCCAAAAATATAAATCCATCCGTAGCCAGATTGTTTGATCAGTTCAGTTATTGACTGAGTATAAATAAGTGTGTTGTCTTTAATTGTGATTCTCTTCAAGTAGCTTTTTTATTTAATGTTTAGCGTAGTTTCAGTTATTATGGTCAGTGAGTTTTAAGCATGTCAGTTATGGATCAGTGATTGAACGGTTAAAAAGCCAAATCTTGATGTGGATACTTCTCAACACGTGTCCGCAGCTACGAGTACACCCACACCGGAAGATAATAAAAAGGCGCGTGTCTCAGGTATACACAGAAGAAAAAGAAATACAGTGAAGAGTTTATTAAATATGGGTTTTCATTTGTAGGGGATGATGACTGTCCTAACCCTTTGTGTGTGGGGGAAGTATTATCCGACGGTTGCATGAAACCCTCTCTACTCATGCGACATTTAGAAACTAAACATCCTATGTATAAAAACAAAGAAATACATCATTTTCAGCGCTTTGAAAAGCGTCCAAATGTAACTTCATACACGACGTCAGGAAAGAAAGAGAATGAAAATGCAGTTGAGGCTTTCTACCGTATTGCTTATCGCATAGCTAAATGTGTTAAAAACCACACCATAGCTGAAGATTTAATTTCTCCTTGTATTACGGATGCCGTTTTTTTTTGCATGTTTGGGGAAGAACATGTCCGCAAAATCGATTCTATCTCTTTTTCAAACAATACAATGTCTCGAAGAATTCAGCATATGTCTGACGATGTTGAAGCTGCAGTAGTAGATAGAATTAAAATAAGTAAATTATTTTTCCATCCAGGTCAATGAAAGTGTAGATGTGCTGATTTATCTATTTTGCTCGTCATCGCGAGGTATTTGACAAAAATGAAATTGAGGTGAACCTGTTGCTTTGTTACCCATTGACAGAGCGTACCACAGGCGAAGATGTTTTTAATGTGATCGATGGTTATTTCATTGAAAAGGATATTAGTTGGTCAAATTGTTGTGGTGTATGCACTGACGGAGCCAAGTCTATGTCAGATTGTTTTACAGGCCTAAGCGGGCCGAATTAAAGAAGTAGATCCCCATGTACCATGGAGTCACTGCTGCTCATAGACAAATTCTTGCATCCAAGCCTCTTCCTAGTGAACTGAAAGACGTCCTTGATGAGGCTGTAAAAGTTGTAAATTTTATTAAGTCCACCACGAAGTTAACCACAAAGCTCCAGATTGTTTAAAGCACTGTGTGAAGAAATGAACAGCCTTCACAGCATATTACTTTTGCTTACGTAAGTGAGGTGGCTATCTCGTGGTAAAGTACTTACACGGCTGTTTGAAATTAGACATGAAGTCCAGGTTTCTTTTTTTTTTTGAAGACCATCGTTTCCGTCTTGCTCCAAAGTTTCATGACAGTCATTGGCTTCAGTCTTGCATATTTATCAGACATTTTTCTAGAAATAAACAACTCAACTTGAGACTTCAAAACAGCTCACTTACTATATTCAGTCATACAAAATTCAGTCAATGATTAAAAAACTGGACTTTTGGAAAGCGTGTGTTGAAAGAGTTCAACCCGAGGTTTTTGAAACTTGCACAACTTCTTATCTGAGAATGACTTGCATCCTATCCCGAAACGTGAAAGAGAATATCTTAAGTCACTTGGAAGGTCTCAAAGTGTCCTTTTATAAGTATTTCCCTCAACGTGGAAAAGAAAAAAATTGGATTGCAGATCCCTTCAATGAAGAATTCTTCAAAGAAGCTAAACTTTCAATTAATGAAAAAAAAGCAGTTAATCGAACATTCAACCGATTCTTCTTTAAATTCTGATTTTAAAAGGAAACGTCTTATTACCTTCTGGGTCAGTGGGGATTTACGAACAGCTCAGTGAGAAGGCACCTCAAATACCTCTTGCCATTTACTAATACTGAACTAGTGGAGGATTTAGAAACACCTATTTTAAAAACAATTTATAGAAATGGGGTTTAAAAGCGGTACGCAAGTGGAACAAGGTTGGGAACCACTGGTCTATGAGAAACATGTCGAAGCTACCTCACCGCCATCTGTGGTTCTAATAAGTTATTAGAAAAATCGTATTAGACGAGTAGCAACCCTGTCTCGATACGAACAACCAGGATCACTTTTGAATCTGCTCGTTATTAATATTTAACAAATGAGATTGTATTTAACAGAGTTTGCCGCTGTGTGACAAAATATCTGGAAACAAGACTCAACCAATTAAAACCATAACGTAAGCAATAGCCGCTATTAAATTGTAGCAGATCTTTCATTTGCATTACCTACCGTGGTTTTTACTTGACAAATATGTAAAATGAGATAACACATTATTTTACACTTTAAAAAAAAAAATGGATGTTAAAGGTGACTTTTAGAGATTGAAAAAAAAAAAAAAAACGTGGACTTTTTTTTTTTTTTGGACGTTTTTGTTACTTCAGTTCATATGTTCTACTTCTTTCGTTAATTTGATTTAAATCTTCGAACTTGGTGCGCTACATCCTGTTGACGGCCTGAGTAGAATAAAACAGTGAATCGATAATATTCAGTTAAGAATCGGAGTTACAGCAGGTTGACTTTTGCTCCTAATGATTCGTGTAATCAGAGCAGTCAGTTAACCCTCTTCCTGTGACTAGATGAAACTATATATCCTGCAGGGTAAGTTGTGTGTTTTGCAATACCAATATAGTCGCTGCAAGCTACAGAAGTTGTTTTCTAGTTTATGCAGATGATTTATTTTATGTGCAAACAGATAGTAGCCTGCATTAATAAATAATTTTAGTTATGACGTATTTTGATGAAACATCATCATTTTAATGCTGAAAGTTGGAGTTTTTTTTTTTTTTTTTTTTTTTTTTTTTTTTTTTTTGTCATAAGCTTTTCATTGTTTCCAGTTTGATGTATTCTCCAGTAAACTTTGGTTAATTTTGTTCTTTCAAAAGAAAGATGCAGTGATAATAGTTTATATTCGATCATAAATAGAAACTCGTGAGAGACGAGAATTAACTGCACATCTAAGGGGGGGGATCATCCCCCCTTAGAGGTTTTTTTTTTTACTTTTAATCCGATTTTTATAGTCTTTATTCATATTATTGTTTTTTATCATGGTCGATTTTAAGATGTTTTATTTATTTGTTCTTTTGCTTCTGCAAAGGAAAGAATCTGCAAATTGTCCGTTATGGAATTTAACAATCTCCAATGACAAGAATTCCCGAAAATTGCACATAATAGTCTTGTTTCTTTCGTGACCAATGAGTTTCCACCTTCGTTTTGTGTTTACTGTGAGCGTATCTCTTCTTTCTCCAAACATCCAGTTTGGATTCAAGATCGGTGATGAACTGGAAGAAACTTAACCCATCTAAATATTTACCGATTTCAATTTCTGTGGTAAATATTGACGCTATCAAGTGTTTCATCGGTTTTCTTTTCATCTTCCTTTTTTCTCCTTTTTAAGACTTCTAAGGGGTTTTCGCTTCCTGTTTTCTGCAGTTGTAAATAATGGTTGGATAAAGTGACCCAATTTCATCGTCTAGTTTCAGAATTTCAAATGGTCTTTTTTCTTTCACGAAATTCTTATTATTTACGGTTAGAAAGGTGATAACTTCTTCAGTGCTACGTTTAGCCTGACTTGCTCTGATTTTCTCTTTTGTGGAAGTTGAAGGCAGCTGCACAAAGTATTTTGGTCATCTTATATAATAGTTGTCTAGTCCAAAATATTGTCAACTACCTAAATGCTTTTCACAACTTCGTTTTCCTTTTGTCTTTTTAATTTTTTTTCTCCTTTTCGTCTAGAACTTCTAAAAAGAAAAATAAATAAAGTTAATTTATTTCCAGATGTCATACATTCTGTAATTTTGAAAGTCAAACTGTCAGTTTTCTTATTAGAAGCAACTTACTTTTCCTTCAGTAATATGTTTTCTTCCATTTTATTGTTCGCACGTGTTTTGGTTGGTGCTGACTTTAGTCAATAAAGAAAGATCATTTTTGCATGAGTACCAACAGCAGGAAAATGTTAAATCTGGTGTCAGAACGGGATTAAACCTGATATCAAAATTGGAGATGTTAATGTCAGCTCTTTGCTGTATGCGGACGATGTTATACTTCTGAATAAATCGGCTACAAGTCTGCAAGATTCTCTGACTAAATTGAATAACTGTTGTAATAGATATGGTATGAAGGTCAGCAATAGAAAGACAAAGACAATGAAAATAGGCAGAATCATT